>NC_054507.1:28025022-28255022 GCF_017639515.1 Carcharodon carcharias | reverse complement strand
GTGGCACAGCCGGTCGGCGCACAGCAAGCTCCCACGAGCAGCAGTGGGATGAATGACCGGATGACCTGCCGCTTCCAGTGGCCAAAGCGAGGGACAGACCTCGTCACCACCAGGGAAGTGGGGAGGAAACCGGGGCCCCCTCCGCTCTCCTTACCCGAGCCGGATGTTTCACCCTCCACCGGAGAATGGGGTCTCGGAGAGACAGCACCTCCGGCAGAGTGGCACTCCCCACCGCCGCGGGCGGTGGCGCCCCCCCCTCCCCCACCCTCGCGACACGGTACCGCCCCTCCTCCCCGACGAGGGGTGGGGGTGTGGGGTTGGGCGGGGAGAGCAGTAGCTGGACGCCTGGGTGGGTGTTCTCCGCAGCCTCGAGCCGCTCGGTCAGACGGTGTCCCTTGTTTCCCCAGATGTCTTGGGCGGTTACAATGGCACCATCTTCGCCTACGGACAGACATCTTCGGGGAAGACCCACACCATGGAGGTAAGGGCGTTTGCGAAGTAGGGGGGTGGTGGGGGGGCCGGATGGGGAGGGGGGTGGTTTTCTGCTGTCAGGATTGGGGACGTCCCTCCCCTCCCCTCTGACCCCTTCCCTCCCATCTGACCCCTTCCCTCCCCTCTGACCCCTTCCCTCCCCTCCCCTCTGACCCCTTCCCCCTTCGCGTCCCTGTCCCCTCTGACCCCTTCCCTCCCCTCTGACCCCTTCCCTCCCCTCCCCTCTGCTCCCCTCCGCACTGACCCCGTCCCTCCCATCTGACCCCTTCCCTCCCCTCTGACCCTTCCCCCTCCCTGTCCCCTCTGCTCCCCTCTGACCCCTTCACTCCCCTCTGACCCCTTCCCTTCCCTCCCCTCTGACCCCTTCCCTCCCCTCACACTGCCCTCCCCTTCCCCTCCCATTTCCCCCCTCCCCTCCGCACCCACCCCCCCCACCCCACCCTTGTGAAAGTTCCTATTGAATCTGCTTCCACCGCCCTTTCAGGCAGCGCCTTCCAGATCACAACAACTCGCTGTGTTTATAAAAAATAATTCTCCTCATCTCCCCCCCACACCCCCCCCCACCCTCTGGTTCTGTTACCGATTCTCTTCAATCTGTGTCCCCCTCTGGTTACCGACCCTCCCACCACTGGAAACAGTCTCTCCCTCTCTACTCTACCCCAAACCCCCCACCCTTCGTGATTTTGAACGTCTCGATTCAATCTCCCCCGCCACCTCCCTTAACCTTCTCTGCTCTAAGGAGAACAATCCCAGCTTCTCCAGTCCCTCCACCTGAACTGAAGTCCCCTCATCCTCCCCACCTCGGTACCGTTCTGGTAAATCTCCCTTCGCACCCTCTCCGAGACACTTGACATCCTTCCTGAAGTGCAGCAGGCAATTAACGCACTGCAAGATCCCATGAGCAGCAATGTGATAAATCGACCCCATCACCTGTAATTTCAGTGATGTTGGTTGAGGGATAACTATTAGCCCCAGGGTGAGGGTTGGGGGTTGGGTGGGGTGGGGTGGAAGACCCCACTCCTCATACTGGAAATAGTGACCCCTCCCACAGCGCGGCGCTCCCTCAGCACTGACCCTCCGACAGTGCAGCTCTCCCTCAGCGCTGACCCTCCGAAAGTGCGGCGCTCCCTCAGCGCTGACCCTCCGACAGTGCGGCGCTCCCTCAGCACTGACCCTCCCACAGTGCAGTGCTCCCTCAGCGCTGACCCTACGACAGTGCGGCGCTCCCTCAGCACTGACCCTCCGACAGTGCGGCTCTCCCTTAGCACTGACCCTCCGACAGTGCGGCTCTCCCTTAGCACTGACCCTCCGACAGTGCGGCTCTCCCTTAGCACTGACCCTCCGACAGTGCGGCACTCCCTCAGCACTGACCCTCCCACAGTGCAGCACTCCCTCAGCACTGACCCTCCCACAGGGCGGCGCTCCCTCGGCGCTGACCCTCTGACAGTGCGGCTCTCCCTCAGCGCTGACCCTCCGACAGTGCGGCTCTCCCTCAGCGCTGACCCTCCGACAGCGCGGCTCTCCCTCAGCACTGACCCTCCGACAGCGCGGCGCTCCCTCAGCACTGACCCTCCGACAGCGCGGCGCTCCCTCAGCACTGACCCTCCGACAGCGCAGCGCTCCCTCAGCACTGACCCTCCGACAGCGCGGCGCTCCCTCAGCACTGACCCTCCGACAGCGCGGCACTCCCTCAGCACTGACCCCCCTGCCGATGGGGCTACGAGATCCTGTTGTGTGGGTGGGAAGGGCGGGGAGTGGGGTGGGGTGGTGGGGGGGGTTTGGTAGGGCGCTGTCCAGTCTCGGACAGGTGGACAGCCAGTCTAACCGCACGAGCGGCGTTTCTCTTTCCAGGGCTTGCTGCACGACACCCACCTGATGGGGATCATCCCTCGGATTGCGCACGACATCTTTGACCACATTTATTCCATGGACGAGAACCTGGAGTTCCACATCAAGGTGAGATGCCGGCCAGCAGACGGAGCGGACCTTACCGATTCCCGTCCATCCCCTGCGTCTCACTGCTCTCCTTTCGCCTCTTCTCTCCCTCAGGTGTCCTACTTTGAAATTTACATGGATAAGATCCGTGACTTGTTGGACGGTAAGTCTTGTCGCACGGCCCAACAGAAGGACACAGCAGCAGGGAGGAGGCCGCTCAGCCCATCGCGCCCGTGCTGGCCTGTGGAAAGACCTATCCCGTTAAATCCCCGCTCTCCCCCTCACCGATCTACCCCTTCCCCCCACCTCCAACCCCCTGCCACCACCCTCTCACCAGCGCCCCCCCCAATACCCCTGCAGATTTATCCCCTTCGAGTATTTATCCCATTCCCCCCCTGCCGCCCCCTTGTGAAAGTTCCTATTGAATCTGCTTCCACCGCCCTTTCAGGCAGCGCCTTCCAGATCACAACAACTCGCTGTGTTTATAAAAAATAATTCTCCCCATCTCCCCCCCCACCCCACACCCTCTGGTTCTGTTACCGATTCTCTTCAATCTGTGTCCCCCTCTGGTTACCGACCCTCCCACCACTGGAAACAGTCTCTCCCTCTCTACTCTACCCCAAACCCCCACCTCCTTCGTGATTTTGAACTTCTCGATTCAATCTCCCTCCCCCTCCCTTAACCTTCTCTGCTCTAAGGAGAACAATCCCAGCTTCTCCAGTCCCTCCACGTGAACTGAAGTCCCCTCATCCTCCCACCCCAGGGTCCCGTTCTGGTAAATCTCCCTCCACAGCCTCTTCGAGACCCTCAACATCCTTCCTGAACAGCGGGGCCCAAGACTGGGGACACAGTACTCCCGTGTATATAGCATCTACAACATGCTCTGCAGCAACTCACTAAGGGTCCTTTGACAGCGCCACCCAAACCTCTACCATCTAGAAGGACGAGGGCAGCAGACACATGGGGAACACCACCACCTGCAAGTTCCCCTCCCGAGCCGCTCACCATCCCGACTTGGGAATATAATCGGCTGTTCCTTCACTGTCGCCGGGTCAAAATTCTGGAACTCCCTCCCTAACAGCGCTGTGGGTGTACCTGCACCACACGGGACAAAATCCTGGAACTCCCTCCCTAACAGCACCATGGGTGTACCTACACCACACGGACAAAATCCTGGAACTCCCTCCCTAACAGCGCCGTGGGTGTACCTACACCACACGGACAAAATCCTGGAACTCCCTCCCTAACAGCGCCGTGGGTGTACCTACACCACACGGGGACTGCAGCGGCTCAAGCAGGCGGCTCACCCCCCACCTTCTCAAGGGGGAACTAGGGATGGGCAATAAATGCTGGGCCCAGCCCAACGACACCCACATCCTGAGAATGAATTAAAAAGGCCTCAGGCTCGCCAATGCGCACGGCCGCTGACTATCCAGCAGCATGTTTGTCACATTGAACTGGCTTTCTTTTGTCTCTCCCAGTTGCAAAGACCAGCCTTTCTGTACATGAGGACAAGAACCGGGTGCCCTTTGTGAAGGTGAGAAATAGAGAATCTCGGGAGGAGCTTCACTTCGTATATAACCCCTGGGAGTGTCTGATGGGGTCAGTGTAGAGGGAGATTTACTCTGTATCTAACCCCGTGATGTACCTGCCCTGGGAGTGTTTGATGGGGACGGTGTAGAGGGAGCTTTACTCTGTATCTAACCCCGTGCTGTACCTGTCCTGGGAGTGTTTGATGGGGACGGTGTAGAGGGAGATTTACTCTGTATCTAACTCCGTGCTGTACCTGTCCTGGGAGTGTTTGATGGGGACAGTGTAGAGGGAACTTTACTCTGTATCTAACCCCGTGCTGTACCTGTCCTGGGAGTGTTTGATGGGGACACTGTAGAGGGAGTTTTACTCTGTATCTAACCCCGTGCTGTACGTGTCCTGGGAGTGTTTGATGGGGACGGTGTAGAGGGAGATTTACTCTGTATCTAACCCCGTGCTGTTCCTGTCCTGGGAGTGTTTGATGGGGACGGTGTAGAGGGAGCTTTACTCTGTATCTAACCCCGTGCTGTACCTGTCCTGGGAGTGTTTGATGGGGACAGTGTAGAGGGAGATTTACTCTGTATCTAACCCCGTGCTGTAACTGTCCTGGGAGTGTTAGATGGGGACACTGTAGAGGGAGCTTTACTCTGTATCTAACCCCGTGCTGTACCTGTCCTGGGAGTGTTTGATGGGGGCGGTGTAGAGGGAGCTTTACTCTGTATCTAACCCCGTGCTGTACCTGACCTGGGAGTGTTTGATGGGGACAGTGTAGAGGGACCTTTACTCTGTATCTAACCCCGTGCTGTACCTGTCCTGGGAGTGTTTGATGGGGGCAGTGTAGAGGGAGCTTTACTCTGTATCTAACCCCGTGCTGTACCAGACCTGGGAATGTTTGATGGGGACGGTGTAGAGGGACCTTTACTCTGTATCTAACCCCGTGCTGTACCTGTCCTGGGAGTTTTGATGGTTACAGTGTAGAGGGAGCTTTACTCTGTATCTAACCCCGTGCTGTACCTGTCCTGGGAATGTTTGTTGGGAACAGTGTAGAGGGAGTTTTACTCTGTATCTAACCCCGTGCTGTACCAGTCCTGGGAATGTTTGATGTGGACGGTGTAGAGGGAGATTTACTCTGTATCTAACCCCGTGCTGTACCAGTCCTGGGAATATTTGATGCGGACGGTGTAGAGGGACCTTTACTCTGTATCTAACCCCGTGCTGTACCTGTCCTGGGTGTGTTTGATGGGACGGCGTAGAGGGAGATTTACTCTGTATCTAACCCCGTGCTGTACCTGTCCCTGGGAGTGTTTGATGGGGACAGTGTAGAGGGAGCTTTACTCTGTATCTAACCACGTGCTGTACCTGTCCTGGAAGTGTTTGATGGGGACAGTGTAGAGGGATCTTTACTCTGTATCTAACCCCGTGCTGTACCTGTCCTTGGAGTGTTTGATGGGGACAGTGTAGAGGGAGCTTTACTCTGTGTCTAACCCCGTGCTGTACCTGTCCTGGGAATGTTTGATGGGGACATTGTAGAGGGAACTTTACTCTGTATCTCACTACGTGCTGTACCTGTCCTGGGAGTATTTGATGGGGACGGTGTAGAGGGAGATTTACTCTGTATCTAACCCCGTGCTGTACCTGTCCTGGGTGTGTTTGATGGGGACGGTGTAGAGGGATCTTTACTCTGTATCTAACCCCGTGCTGCACCTGTCCTGGGAGTGTTTGATGGGGACAGTGTAGAGGGAGATTTACTCTGTATCTAACCCCGTGCTGTACCTGTCCTGGGAGTGTTTGATGGGGACACTGTAGAGGGAGCTTTACTCTGTATCTAACCCCGTGCTGTACCTGTCCTGGGAGTGTTTGATGCGGACGGTGTAGAGGGAGCCATACTCTGTATCTAACCCCGTGCTGTACCTGTCCTGGGTGTGTTTGATGGGGACGGTGTAGAGGGATCTTTACTCTGTATCAAACCCCGTGCTCTACCTGTCCTGGGAATGTTTGATGGGGACGATGTAGAGGGAGATTTACTCTGTATCTAAACCCGTGCAGTACCTGTCCTGGAAGTGTTTGATGGGGACAGAGTAGAGGGAGCTTTACTCTGTATCTAACCCCGTGCTGTACCTGTCCTGGGAGTGTTTGATGGGGACGGTGTAGAGGGAGCCATACTCTGTATCTAACCCCGTGCTGTACCTGTCCTGGGAGTGTTTGATGGTGACAGTGTAGAGGGAGCCATACTCTGTATCTAACCCCGTGCTGTACCTGTCCTGGGAGTGTTTGATGGTGACAGTGTAGAGGGAGCCATACTCTGTATCTAAACCTGTGCTGTACCTGCCCTGGGAGTGTTTGATAGGGAAAGTGTAGAAGGAGCTTTACTCTGTATCTAACCCCGTGCTCTACCTGTCCTGGGAATGTTTGATGGGGACGGTGTAGAGGGAGATTTACTCTGTATCTAACCCCGTGCTGTACCTGTCCTGGGAATGTTTGATGGGGACAGTGTAGAGGGAGATTTACTCTGTATCTAACCCCGTGCTGTACCTGTCCTGGGAATGTTTGATGGGGACAGTGTAGAGGGAGATTTACTCTGTATCTAACCCCGTGCTGTACCTGTCCTGGGAGTTTTTCATGGGGACAGTGTAGAGGTAGCTTTACTCTGTATCCAAACCCATGCTGTACCTGTCCTCGGAGTGTTTGATAGGGAAAGTGTAGAAGGAGCTTTACTCTGTATCTAACCCCGTGCTGTACCTTTCCTGGGAGTGTTTGATGGGGACACTGTAGAGGGAGCTTTACTCTGTATCTAACCCCATACTGTACCTGTCCTGGGTGTGTTTGATGGGGACAGTGTAGAGGGAGCTTTACCCTGTATCTAACCCCGTGCTGTACCTGTCCTGGGTGTGTTTGATGGGGACGGTGTAGAGGTATCTTTACTCTGTATCTAACCCCGTGCTCTACCTGTCCTGGGAATGTTTGATGGGGACGATGTAGAGGGAGATTTACTCTGTATCTAAACCCGTGCTGTAACTCTCCTGGGAGTGTTTGATGTGGACACTGTAGAGGGAGGTTTACCCTGTATCTAACCCCGTGCTGTACCTGTCCTGGGAGTGTTTGATGCGGACAGTGTAGAGTGAGCTTTACTCTGTATCCAAACCCATGCTGTACCTGTGCTCGGAGTGTTTGATAGGGAAAGTGTAGAAGGAGCTTTACTCTGTATCTAACCCCGTGCTGTAACTCTCCTGGGAGTGTTTGATGTGGACACTGTAGAGGGAGGTTTACCCTGTATCTAACCCCGTGCTGTACCTGTCCTGGGAGTGTTTGATGGGGACAGTGTAGAGGGAGCTTTACTCTGTATCTAACCCCGTGCTGTACCTGTCCTGGGAGTGTTTGATGGGGACAGTGTAGAGGGAGCTTTACTCTGTATCTAACCCCGTGCTGTACCTGTCCTGGGTGTGTTTGATGGGGACTGTGTAGAGGGATCTTTACTCTGTATCAAACCCCGTGCTCTACCTGTCCTGGGAATGTTTGATGGGGACGATGTAGAGGGAGATTTACTCTGTATCTAAACCCGTGCAGTACCTGTCCTGGAAGTGTTTGATGGGGACAGTGTAGAGGGAGATTTACTCTGTATCTAACCCCATGCTGCACCTGTCCTGGGAGTGTTTGATGGGGACGGTGTAGAGGGAGATTTACTCTGTATCTAACCCCGTGCTGTACCTGTCCTGGGAGTGTTTGATGGGGGTGGTGTAGAGGGAGCTTTACTCTGTATCTAACCCCGTGCTGTACCTGTCCTGGGAGTGTTTGATGGGGTCAGTGTAGAGGGATCTTTACTCTGTATCTAACTACGTGCTGTACCTGTCCTGGGAGTGTTTGATGGGGACAGTGTAGAGGGCGCTTTACTCTCTTTCTAACCCCGTGCTGTACCTGTCCTGGGAGTGTTTGATGGGGACAGGGTAGAGGGAGCTTTACTCTGTATCTAACCCCGTGCTGTACCTGTCCTCGGAGTGTTTCATGGGGACAGTGTAGAGGGAGCCATACTCTGTACCTAACCCCGTGCTGTACCTGTCCTGGGAGCGTTTGATAGGGAAAGTGTAGAAGGAGCTTTACTCTGTATCTAACCCCGTGCTGTACCTGTCCTGGGAGTGTTTGATGGGGACAGTGTAGAGGGAGCTTTACTCTGTATCTAACCCCGTGCTGTACCTGTCCTGGGAGTGTTTGATGGGGACAGGGTAGAGGGAGATTTACTCTGTACCTAACCCCGTGCTGTACCTGTCCTGGGAGTGTTTGATGGGGACAGTGTAGAGGGAACTTTACTCTGTATCTAACCCCGTGCTGTACCTGCCCTGGGAGTGTTTGATGGGGACAGTGTAGAGGGAGCTTTACTCTGTATCTAACCCCGTGCTGTACCTGTCCTGGGAGTGTTTGATGGGGACGGTGTAGAGGGAGTTTTACTCTGTATCTAACCCCATGCTGTATCTGTCCTGGGTGTGTTTGATGGGACGGCGTAGAGGGAGCTTTACTCTGTATCTAACGCCGTGCTGTACCTGTCCTGGGAGTGTTTGATGGGGACACTCACCTTCACACCCAGTCAGTAAATATAAGTGGTTGTACCTTGTGTTGCAGGGCTGCACAGAGCGTTTCGTTTCCAGCCCGGAGGAGGTGATGGACGTCATCGACGAGGGGAAATGCAATCGCCATGTCGCAGTCACAAGTACGTGAACAAAGTATTATCCAGCCAGCAAAGGGGAGCCGGTTCCCCATCGGATCCCGATTTAATTTCACCGCCTTTCCTACCCACCTCGCCCGATTCCCCTTCCCGGTCCTCACGTTGACATCGTCCTCCACTCCCGGCTCCCGGACAGTTGCCATCACCAGGGATATTCGACTGCACAGCGGCATCGCATACTGACCTCAATCCCTGCCTGGCGCACAGCGTCCAATGTGGTTCACCAGTTTGCCTCACTGGGCAGTGGCCAGAGGTGGGAAACCCTGGCCCGGGGATATTTCATTTCCACTTTCCCCTGGGGGAGGGGAGGTGTTAGCACATTTCCTCCCCGCCCCACTCCATTCCCAGCCCTGGCAGACATTGGGCGAGTCTCCAGCTCCTCCCTTGGACAGCCATGTCGAACCTGTTTCACCAGCTCGGTCTGCCTCGCTCCCTCGCTGGCAGTGAAAATCCACAGCTTGTTCAATCCTTTCCCATGCGTGTGAGCTCCCTGTACTTCTATCGTTCTATTCTATTCTACTCCAGCTTTCTACATCAACTCTGGTGCCTCTGTATTTTTTTTATAATGTGGAGGCCAGAACAGACCAGAGCTCCCAGTGTGGTCTAACCCAGGGATACAGAGACCGGAACTGTGCACAGTGCTCCAAGTGTGGTCTAACCTAGGGATACAGAGACCAGAACTGTGCACAGTGCTCCAAGTGTGGGTCTGACCCAGGGATACAGAGACCAGAACTGTGCACAGTGCTCCCAGTGTGGTCTGACCCAGGGATACAGAGACCAGAACTGTGCACAGTGCTCCAAGTGTGGTCTAACCCACGGATACGTAGACCAGAACTGTGCACAGTGCTCCCAGTGTGGTCTAACCCACGGATACGTAGACCGGAACTGTGCACAGTGCTCCCAGTGTGGTCTAACCCAGGGATACGGAGACAGGAACTGTGCACAGTGCTCCGAGTGTGGTCTAACCCAGGGATACGGAGACCGGAACTGTGCACAGTGCTCCAAGTGTGGTCTAACCCACGGATACGTAGACCGGAACTGTGCACAGTGCTCCCAGTGTGATCTAACCCAGGGATACGGAGACCGGAACTGTGCACAGCGCTCCAAGTGTGGTCTAACCCACGGATACGGAGACCAGAACTGTGCACAGTGCTCCAAGTGTGGTCTAACCCAGGGATACGGAGACAGGAACTGTGCACAGTGCTCCAAGTGTGGTCTAACCCACGGATACGGAGACCAGAACTGTGCACAGTGCTCCCAGAGTGGTCTAACCCAGGGATACGGAGACCAGAACTGTGCACAGTGCTCCGAGTGTGGTCTAACCCATGGATACGGAGATCGGAACTGTGCACAGTGCTCCAAGTGTGGTCTAACCTAGGGATACAGAGACCGGAACTGTGCACAGTGCTCCAAGTGTGGTCTAACCCAGGGATACGGAGACCGGAACTGTGCACAGTGCTCCAAGTGTGGTCTAACCCAGGGATACAGAGACCAGAACTGTGCACAGTGCTCCAAGTGTGGTCTAACGCAGGGATACAGAGACCAGAACTGTGCACAGTGCTCCGAGTGTGGTCTAACCCATGGATACGGAGATCGGAACTGTGCACAGTGCTCCAAGTGTGGTCTAACCCAGGGATACGGAGACCAGAACTGTGCACAGTGCTCCAAGTGTGGTCTAATCCTGGGATAGGGAGACCGGAACTGTGCACAGTGCTCCCAGTGTGGTCTAATCCTGGGATAGGGAGACCGGAACTGTGCACAGTGCTCCCAGTGTGGTCTAACCCAGGGATACGGAGACCGGAACTGTGCACAGTGCTCCAAGTGTGGTCTAACCCAGGGATACGGAGACCGGAACTGTGCACAGTGCTCCCAGTGTGGTCTAACCCAGGGATACGGAGACCGGAACTGTGCACAGTGCTCCCAGTGTGGTCTAACCCAGGGATACGGAGACCGGAACTGTGCACAGTGCTCCCAGTGTGGTCTAACCCAGGGATACGGAGACCGGAACTGTGCACAGTGCTCCAAGTGTGGTCTAACCCAGGGATACGGAGACCGGAACTGTGCACAGTGCTCCAAGTGTGGTCTAACCCAGGGATACGGAGACCGGAACTGTGCACAGTGCTCCAAGTGTGGTCTAAACCTGTGACACGGAGACCGGAACTGTGCACAGTGCTCCAAGTGTGGTCTAACTCAGGGATACGGAGACCGGAACTTTGCACAGCGCTCCAAGTGTGATCTAACCCAGGTATACGGAGACCGGAACTGTGCACAGTGTTCCGAGTGTGGTCTAACCCAGGGATACGGAGACCGGAACTGTGCACAGTGCTACGAGTGTGGTCTAACCCAGGGATACGGAGACCAGAACTGTGCACAGTGCTACGAGTGTGGTCTAACCCAGGGATACGGAGACCAGAACTGTGCACAGTGCTCCGAGTGTGGTCTAACCCTGGGATATGGAGACCGGAACTGTGCACAGTGCTCCAAGTGTGGTCTAACCCAGGGATACAGAGACCAGAACTGTGCACAGTGCTCCCAGTGTGGTCTATGGAGGGTGGAAGTTGGGGCAGATGGGAAGGGTTTGTGGTTGGGGAGGCGGGGGCGGAGAGTGGCTGAGGGGGGTAATGGACAGGTCGAACAAGGAAATGTGAGTTAATCGGGCCTGCCTCTCTCTCTCTCTCGCCCTGTCTGCTCAGATATGAATGAACACAGCTCCCGGAGTCACAGCATCTTCCTCATCAACATCAAGCAGGAGAATATGGAGACCGAGCAGAAACTGAGTGGGAAACTCTACCTCGTGGACCTGGCCGGCAGTGAGAAGGTTGGGGGAGGGAGCGGGGGTCCAGGTTGTTGGGGGTGGTGGGGGGGGGTAGGTACGGAGGCTCATGGTTGTACTCCGGTTGGCGGTGGGCGGGGTATTGGGTGGGGACGTGGGATAGGTGGGCAAGGGGTGTGGGCTGGCCCTCTTTGTCCCTCTCTTGTTCCCAACCTTCCTGTTGCCCAACGTCTCTCCACCTGGCTGTGATAGCAGGCTCCTCGAGGGTCCTCCTGAGTGTCTAATATCCACGTGTCGCTCCCCAACCCGCTCCAGAGGAAGGCGGTGGTCCGGTTTGGCCGTGGTCCCCACTCCCCACCACCCCCCACCACCCCCACCGCCCCGCCGGGGAAGGCTCGCTCGTCCCAAATCCGGGTAGGGTGAAGACTCGAGGGCCTTGCTTAGTGTCCTGGTGTGAGGGGTCTCCCTCCTCTGTCCGTCCAGGGTTCACAGAATTGTTACGTGGCAGAAGGAGAGCCATTCGGCCCATCGTCTGTGTCCGTGGCGGCTCTCCGAATGAGCAAATTCCCGAGTCCCGCTTCCCCCCCACCCCCACACCTACCATTTCGCACCATGGCCTTGCACATTCCACCCTTTCAGATATGAGACTAACTCCCTTTTGAACCCCTCGATTGACCCTGTCTCCATCACACTCTCAGACAGCGCATTCCAGACCCTAAAGCCTTGATTGACCCTGCCTCCCGGACACTCTCAGGCAGCGCATTCCAGACCCTAACGCCTCGATTGAACCTGTCTCCCTGACACCCTCAGGAAGCGCATTCCAGATCCTAACGCCTCGATTGAACCTGTCTCCACCACAATCTCAGGCAGCACATTCCAGACCCTAACGCCTCGATTGAACCTGTCTCCCCGACACTCTCAGGAAGCACATTCCAGATCCTAACGCCTCGATTGAACCTGCCTCCACCACACTCTCAGGCAGCGCATTCCAGATCCTAACGCCTCGATTGAACCTGCCTCCACCAAACTCTCAGGCAGCGCATTCCAGACCCTAACGCCTCGATTGACCCTGTCACCCCCACACTCTCAGGCAGCACATTCCAGACCCTAACGCCTGGATTGACCCTGTCTACACCACACTCTCAGGCAGTGCATTCCAGAACCTAAAGCCTCGATTGAACCTGTCTACACCACACTCTCAGGCAGTGCATTACAGATCCTAACGCCTCGATTGACCCTGTCTCCCGAACACGCTCAGGCAGCGCATTCCAGACCCTAAAACCTCGATTGAATCTGTCTCCACCAAACTCTCAGACAGCGCATTCCAGATCCTAACGCCTCGAATGAACCTGTCTCCACCACACTCTCAGGCAGCGCATTACAGACCCTAACGCCTCGATTGAACCTGTCTCCACCACACTCTCAGGCAGAACATTCCAGACCCTAACGCCGATGTTGACCCTGTCTCCACCACACTCTCAGGCAGCACTTTCCAGATCCTAACGCCTCGATTGAACCTGTCTCCATAACACTCTCAGGCAGCACATTCCAGACACTAACGCGTCGATTGAGCCTGTCTCCACCACACTCTCAGGCAGAGCATTCCAGATCCTAACGCCTCGATTGAACCTGCCTCCACAAGACTCTCAGGCAGCGCATTCCAAACCCTAATGCCTCAATTGACCCTGTCTCCCCCACAATCACAGGCAGCACATTCCAGATCCTAACGCCTCGATTGACCCTGTCTCCACCACACTCTCGGGCAGCACATTCCAGACACTAACGCCTCGATTGACCCTGTCTCCACCACACTCTCGGGCAGCACATTCCAGACACTAACGCCTCGATTGACCCTGTCTCCACCACACTCGCAGGCAGCGCTTTCCAGACCCTAACGCCTCGATTGACCCTGTCTCCACCACACTCTCAGGCAGCACATTCCATATCCTAACGCCTCGATTGGCCCTGTCTCCACCACACTCTCAGGCAGTGCATTCGAGACCGTAACGCCTCGATTGACTCTGTCTCCCGAACACTCTCAGGCAGCGCATTCAAGACCCAAAAACCTCGATTGACCCTGTCTCCACCACACTCTCCGGCAGCACATTCCCGACCCTAAAGCCTCGATTGACCCTGTCTCCACCACAATCTCAGGCAGCAAATTCCAGAGCCTAACGCCTCGATTGACCCTGTCTCCACCACATTCTCAGGCAGTGCATTCCAGACCCTAATGCCTCGATTGACCCTGTCTCCACCACACTCTTCGGCAGCACATTCCCGACTCTAACGCCTCGAATGACCCTGTCTCCACCACACTCTCAGACAGCGCATTCCAGACCCTAATGCCTCGATTGACCCTGTCTCCACCACACTCTGAGGCAGTGCATTCCAGACCCTAACGCCTCGATTGACCCTGTCTCCACCACACTCTCAGGCAGCACATTCCAGATCCTAACGCCTCAATTGGCCCTGTCTGCACCACTCTCTCAGGCAGTGCATTCGAGACCCTAACGCCTCGATTGACCCTGTCTCCACCACAATCTCAGGCAGCACATTCCAGACCCTAACGCCTCGATTGAACCTGTCTCCCCACACTCTCAGGCAGCGCATTCCAGACCCTAACAACTCGATTGAACCTGTCTCCCCAACACTCTCAGGCAGCACATTCCAGATCCTAATGCCTCAATTGAACCTGTCTCCCCCACACTCTCAGGCAGCGCATCCAGATCCCAACGCCTCGATTGACCCTGTCTCCCCAACACTCTCAGACAGTGCATTCCAGACCCTAACGCCTCGATTGAACCTGTCTCCCCCACACCCTCAGGAAGCGCATTCCAGACCCTAACGCCTCGATTGAACCTGTCTCCACCACAATCTCAGGCAGCACATTCCAGACCCTAATGCCACGATTGTCCATGTCTCCACCACACTCTCAGGCAGCACATTCCAGATCCTAACGCCTCGATTGACCCTGTCTCCCCAACACTCTCAGCCAGCGCATTCCAGATCCTAACGCCTCGATTGAACCTGTCTCCACCACACTCTCAGCCAGCGCATTCCAGATCCTAAAGCCTCGATTGAACCTGCCTCCACCAAACTCTCAGCCAGCGCATTCAAGACCCTAACGCCTCAATTGACCCTGTCTCCACCACACTCTCAGGCAGCACGTTCCAGACCCTAACGCCTGGATTGACCCTGTCTCCACCACAGTTTCTGGCAGCACATTCCAGACCCTAACGCCTCGATTGACCCTGTCTCCACAACACTCTCAGGCAGCACATTCCAGACCCTAACGCGTCGATTGACCCTGTCTCCACCACACTCTCAGGCAGCACATACCAGATCCTAACGCCTCGATTGAACCTGCCTCCACAAGACTCTCAGGCAGCGCATTCCAGACCCTAATGCCTCAATTGACCCTGTCTCCCCCACAATCACAGGCAGCACATTCCAGATCCTAACGCCTCGATTGACCCTGTCTCCACCACACTCTCGGGCAGCACATTCCAGACACTAACGCCTCGATTGACCCTGTCTCCACCACACTCTCGGGCAGCACATTCCAGACACTAACGCCTCAATTGACCCTGTCTACACCACACTCGCAGGCAGCGCTTTCCAGACCCTAACGCCTCGATTGACCCTGTCTCCACCACACTCTCAGGCAGCACATTCCATATCCTAACGCCTCGATTGGCCCTGTCTCCACCACACCCTCAGGCAGTGCATTCGAGACCGTAACGCCTCGATTGACTCTGTCTCCCGAACACTCTCAGGCAGCGCATTCAAGACCCAAAAACCTCGATTGACCCTGTCTCCACCACACTCTCAGGCAGCACATTCCAGACCCTAACGCCTCGATTGACTCTGTCTCCACCACACTCTCAGGAAGCGCATTCCAGATCCTAACGCCTCGAATGAACCTGTCTCCACCACACTCTCAGGCAGCGCATTCCAGACCCTAACGCCTCGAATGAACCTGTCTCCACCACACTCTCAGGCAGCGCATTCCAGACCCTAACGCCGCGATTGACCCTGTCTCCCCCACACTCTCAGGCAGCACTTTCCAGACACTAACGCCTCGATTGACCGTGTCTCCACCACACTCTCAGGCAGCACATTCCAGATCTTAACGCCTCGATTGAACCTGTCTCCCCGACACTCTAAGGCAGCACATTCCAGATCCGAACGCCTCGATTGACCCTGTCTCCACCACACTCTCCGGCAGCACATTCCCGACCCTAAAGCCTCGATTGACCCTGTCTTCACCACACTCTCAGGCAGCAAATTCCAGAGCCTAACGCCTCGATTGACCCTGTCTCCACCACATTCTCAGGCAGTGCATTCCAGACCCTAATGCCTCGATTGACACTGTCTCCACCACACTCTCCGGCAGCACATTCCCGACCCTAACGCCTCGATTGACCCTGTCTCCACCACACTCTCAGACAGCGCATTCCAGACCCTAATGCCTCGATTGACCATGTCTCCACCACACTCTCAAGCAGTGCATTCCAGACCCTAACGCCTCGATTGACCCTGTCTCCACCACACTCTCAGGCAGCACATTCCAGATCCTAACGCCTCAATTGGGCCTGTCTGCACCACTCTCTCAGGCAGTGCATTCCAGACCCTAACGCTTCGATTGACCCTGTCTCCACCACAATCTCAGGCAGCACATTCCAGACCCTAACGCCTCGGTTCAACCTGTCTCCCCACACTCTCAGGCAGAGCATTCCAGACCCTAACAACTCGATTGAACCTGTCTCCCCAACACTCTCAGGCAGCACATTCCAGATCCTAATGCCTCAATTGAACCTGTCTCCCCCACACTCTCAGGTAGCGCATCCAGATCCTAACGCCTCGATTGACCTTGTCTCCACCACACTCTCAGGCAGCACATTCCAGATCCCAACGCCTCGATTGACCCTGTCTCCCCAACACTCTCAGACAGTGCATTCCAGACGCTAACGCCTCGATTGAACCTGTCTCCCCCACACCCTCAGGAAGCGCATTCCAGAACCTAACGCCTCGATTGAACCTGTCTCCACCACAATCTCAGGCAGCACATTCCAGACCCTAACGCGTCGATTGACCCTGTCTCCACCACACTCTCAGGCAGCGCATTCCAGATCCTAACGCCTCGATTGACCCTGTCTCCACCACATTCTCAGGCAGTGCATTCCAGACCCTAATGCCTCGATTGACACTGTCTCCACCAAACTCTCCGGCAGCACATTCCCGACCCTAACGCCTCGATTGACCCTGTCTCCACCACACTCTCAGACAGCGCATTCCAGACCCTAATGCCTCGATTGACCCTGTCTCCACCACACTCTCAGGCAGCACATTCCAGATCCTAACGCCTCAATTGGGCCTGTCTGCACCACTCTCTCAGGCAGTGCATTCCAGACCCTAACGCTTCGATTGACCCTGTCTCCACCACAATCTCAGGCAGCACATTCCAGACCTTAACGCCTCGGTTCAACCTGTCTCCCCACACTCTCAGGCAGAGCATTCCAGACCCTAACAACTCGATTGAACCTGTCTCCCCAACACTCTCAGGCAGCACATTCCAGATCCTAATGCCTCAATTGAACCTGTCTCCCCCACACTCTCAGGTAGTGCATCCAGATCCTAACGCCTCGATTGACCTTGTCTCCACCACACTCTCAGGCAGCACATTCCAGATCCCAACGCCTCGATTGACCCTGTCTCCCCAACACTCTCAGACAGTGCATTCCAGACGCTAACGCCTCGATTGAACCTGTCTCCCCCACACCCTCAGGAAGCGCATTCCAGATCCTAACGCCTCGATTGAACCTGTCTCCACCACAATCTCAGGCAGCACATTCCAGACCCTAACGCGTCGATTGACCCTGTCTCCACCACACTCTCAGGCAGCGCATTCCAGATCCTAACGCCTCGATTGACCCTGTCTCCACCACACTCTCAGGCAGCGCATTCCAGACCCTAACGCCTTGATTGAACCTGTCTCCACCACACTCTCAGGCAGTGCATTACAGATCCTAACGCATCGAATGAACCTGTCTCCACCACACACTCAGGCAGCACATTCCAGATCCTAACGCCTCAATTGGCCCTGTCTGCACCACTCTCTCAGGCAGTGCATTCCTGACCCTAACGCCTTGATTGACCCTGTCTCCACCACAATCTCAGGCAGCGCATTCCAGACCCTAACACCTCGATTGAACCTGTCTCCCCCACACTCTTACACAGCGCATTCCAGACCCTAACGCCTCGATTGAACCTGTCTCCACAACACCTTCAGGAAGCGCATTCCAGACCCTAACGCCTCGATTGAACCTGTCTCCACCACAATCTCAGGCAGCACTTTCCAGACACTAACGCCTCGATTGACCGTGTCTCCACCACACTCTCAGGCAGCACATTCCAGATCTTAACGCCTCGATTGAACCTGTCTCCCCGACACTCTAAGGCAGCACATTCCAGATCCGAACGCCTCGATTGACCCTGTCTCCACCACACTCTCCGGCAGCACATTCCCGACCCTAAAGCCTCGATTGACCCTGTCTTCACCACACTCTCAGGCAGCAAATTCCAGAGCCTAACGCCTCGATTGACCCTGTCTCCACCACATTCTCAGGCAGTGCATTCCAGACCCTAATGCCTCGATTGACACTGTCTCCACCACACTCTCCGGCAGCACATTCCCGACCCTAATGCCTCGATTGACCCTGTCTCCACCACACTCTCAGACAGCGCATTCCAGACCCTAATGCCTCGATTGACCATGTCTCCACCACACTCTCAAGCAGTGCATTCCAGACCCTAACGCCTCGATTGACCCTGTCTCCACCACACTCTCAGGCAGCACATTCCAGATCCTAACGCCTCAATTGGGCCTGTCTGCACCACTCTCTCAGGCAGTGCATTCCAGACCCTAACGCTTCGATTGACCCTGTCTCCACCACAATCTCAGGCAGCACATTCCAGACCCTAACGCCTCGGTTCAACCTGTCTCCCCACAATCTCAGGCAGAGCATTCCAGACCCTAACAACTCGATTGAACCTGTCTCCCCAACACTCTCAGGCAGCACATTCCAGATCCTAATGCCTCAATTGAACCTGTCTCCCCCACACTCTCAGGTAGGGCATCCAGATCCTAACGCCTCGATTGACCTTGTCTCCACCACACTCTCAGGCAGCACATTCCAGATCCCAACGCCTCGATTGACCCTGTCTCCCCAACACTCTCAGACAGTGCATTCCAGACCCTAAAGCGTCGATTGACCCTGTCTCCACCACACTCTCAGGCAGCGTATTCCAGATCCTAACGCCTCGATTGACCCTGTCTCCACCACACTCTCAGGCAGCGCATTCCAGACCCTAACGCCTTGATTGAACCTGTCTCCACCACACTCTCAGGCAGTGCATTACAGATCCTAACGCATCGAATGAACCTGTCTCCACCACACACTCAGGCAGCACATTCCAGATCCTAACGCCTCAATTGGCCCTGTCTGCACCACTCTCTCAGGCAGTGCATTCCAGACCCTAACGCCTCGATTGACCCTGTCTCCACCACAATCTCAGGCAGCGCATTCCAGACCCTAACACCTCGATTGAACCTGTCTCCCCCACACTCTTACACAGCGCATTCCAGACCCTAACGCCTCGATTGAACCTGTCTCCACAACACCTTCAGGAAGCGCATTCCAGACCCTAACGCCTCGATTGAACCTGTCTCCACCACACTCTCAGGCAGCACATACCAGACCCTAATGTCTCGATTGATCCTGTCTCCACCACAATCTCAGGCAGCACATTCCAGACCCTAACGCCGCGATCGACCATGTCTCCACCACACTCTCAGGCAGCACATTCCAAATCCTAACGCCTCGATTGACCCGGTCTCCACCACACTCTCAGGCAGCACATTCCAGACCCTAACGCCGCGATTGACCATGTCTCCACCACACTCTCAGGCAGCACATTCCAAATCCTAACGCCTCGATTGAACCTGCCTCCACCAAACTCTCAGGCAGCGCATTCCAGACCGTAATGCGTCAATTGACCCTGTCTCCACCACACTCTCAGGCAGTGCATTCCAGACCCTAACGCGTCGATTGACCCTGTCTCCACCACACTCTCAGGCAGCGCATTCCAGATCCTAACGCCTCGATTGACCCTGTCTCCACCACACTCTCAGGCAGCGCATTCCAGATCCTAACGCCTCGATTGACCCTGTCTCCACCACACTCTCAGGCAGCGCATTCCAGATCCTAACGCCTCGAATGAACCTGACTCCCCCACACCCTCAGGAAGCGCATTCCAGACCCTAACGCCTCGATTGAACCTGTCTCCACCACACTCTCAGGCAGCGCATTCCAGACCCTAACGCCTCGATTGACCGTCTCCACCACACTCTCAGGCAGTACTTTCCAGACACTAATGCCTCGATTGACCCTGTCTCCACCACACTCTCAGGCAGCACATTCCAGATCCTAATGCCTCGATTGGCCCTGTCTCCACCACACTCTCAGGCAGTGCATTCGAGACCGTAACGCCTCGATTGACTCTGTCTCCCGAACACTCTCAGGCAGCGCATTCAAGACCCAAGAACCTCGATTGACCCTGTATCCACCCCACTCTCAGGCAGCACATTCCAGACCCTAACGCCTCGACTGACCCGGTCTCCACCACAATCTCAGGCAGCACATTCCAGACCCTAACGCCTCGATTGACCCTGTCTCCACCACACTCTCAGGAAGCGCATTCCAGATCCTAACGCCTCGAATGAACCTGTCTCCACCACACTCTCAGGCAGCGCATTCCAGACCCTAACGCCTAGAATGAACCTGTCCCCACCACACTCTCAGGCAGCGCATTCCAGACCCTAACGCCGCGATTGACCCTGTCTCCCCCACACTCTCAGGCAGCACTTTCCAGACACTAACGCCTCGATTGACCGTGTCTCCACCACACTCTCAGGCAGCACATTCCAGATCCTAACGCCTCGATTGAACCTGTCTCCCCGACACTCTCAGGCAGCACATTCCAGATCCTAACGCCTCGATTGACCCTGTCTCCACCACACTCTCCGGCAGCACATTCCCGACCCTAAAGCCTCGATTGACCCTGTCTCCACCACATTCTCAGGCAGTGCATTCCAGACCCTAATGCCGCGATTTACCCTGTCTCCACCACACTCTCAGGCAGCACATTCCAGACCCTAACGCCTCGATTGACCCTGTCTCCACCACACTCTCAGACAGCGCATTCCAGACCCTAATGCCTCGATTGACCCTGTCTGCACCACAATCTCAGGCAGCACATTCCAGACCCTAACGCCACGATTGTCCATGTCTCCACCACACTCTCAGCCAGCGCATTCCAGATCCTAAAGCCTCGATTGAACCTGCCTCCACCAAACTCTCAGGCAGCGCATTCCAGACCCTAACGCCTCAATTGACCCTGTCTCCACCACACTCTCAGGCAGCACGTTCCAGACCCTAACGCCTGGATTGACCCTGTCTCCACCACACTCTCAGGCAGCACATTCCAGATACTAATGCCTCGATTGGCCCTGTCTCCACCACACTCTCAGGCAGTGCATTCGAGACCGTAACGCCTCGATTGACTCTGTCTCCCGAACACTCTCAGGCAGCGCATTCAAGACCCCAAAACCTCGATTGACCCTGTATCCACCCCACTCTCAGGCAGCACATTCCAGACCCTAACGCCTCGACTAACCCGGTCTCCACCACAATCTCAGGCAGCACATTCCAGACCCTAACGCCTCGATTGACCCTGTCTCCACCACACTCTCAGGAAGCGCATTCCAGATCCTAACGCATCGAATGAACCTGTCTCCACCACACTGTCAGGCAGCGCATTCCAGACCCTAACGCCTGGAATGAACCTGTCTCCACCACACTCTCAGGCAGTGCATTCCAGACCCTAACGCCGCGATTGACCCTGTCTCCCCCACACTCTCAGGCAGCACTTTCCAGACACTAACGCCTCGATTGACCGCGTCTCCACCACACTCTCCGGCAGCACATTCCCGACCCTAAAGCCTCGATTGACCCTGTCTCCACCACATTCTCAGGCAGTGCATTCCAGACCCTAATGCCGCGATTGACCCTGTCTCCACCACACTCTCCGGCAGCACATTCCCGACCCTAACGCCTCGATTGACCCTGTCTCCACCAGACTCTCAGGCAGCATATTCCAAATCGTAACGCCTCGATTGACACTGTCTCCACCACACTCTCAGGCAGCGCATTCCAGATCCTAACGCCTCGAATGAATCTGACTCCCCCACACCCTCAGGAAGCGCATTCCAGACCCTAACGACTCAATTGAACCTGTCTCCACCACACTCTCAGGCAGCGTATTCCAGACACTAACGCCGCGAATGACCGTCTCCACCACACTCTCAGGCAGCGCATTCCAGATCCTAACGCCTCGATTGAACCTGTCTCCACCACACTCTCAGGCAGCGCATTCCAGACCCTAACGCAGCGATTGACCCTGTCTCCACCACACTCTCAGGCAGCGCATTCCAGATACTAACGCCTCAATTGACCCTGTCTCCACCACACTCTCAGGCAGCACATTCCAGACCCTAACGCCTCGATTGAACCTGTCTGCACCACACTCTCAGGCAGCACATTCCAGATCCTAACAACTCGATTGAACCTGTCTCCACCACAGTCTCAGGCAGTGCATTACAGATCCTAACGCATCGAATGAACCTGTCTCCACCACACTCTCAGGAAGCGCATTACAGACCCTAAACCCTCGATTGACCCTGTCTCCACCAGACTCTCAGGCAGCATATTCCAAATCCTAACGCCTCGATTGACCCTGTCTCCATCACACTCTCAGGCAGCGCATTCCAGATCCTAACGCCTCGATTGAACCTGACTCCCCCACACCCTCAGGAAGCACATTCCAGACCCTAACGCCTCGATTGAACCTGTCTCCACCACACTCTCAGGCAGCGCATTCCAGACACTAACGCCTCGATTGACCCTGTCTCCACTACAATCTCAGGCAGCACGTTTCAGACCCTAACGCCTGGATTGACCCTGTCTCCACCACACTCTCAGGCAGCACATTCCAGACCCTAACGCCGCGATTGACCCTGTCTCCACCACACTCTCAGGCAGCGCATTCCAGACCCTAACAACTCGATTGAACCTGTCTCCCCAACACTCTCAGGCAGCACATTCCAGACCCTAATGCCTCGATTGAACCTGTCTCCACCACAATCTCAGTCAGCACATTCCAGAAACTAACGCCGCGATTGACCATGTCTCCACCACACTCTCAGGCAGCACATTCCAGATCCTAACGCCTCGATTGACCCTGTCTCCACCACACTCTCAGGCAGCAATTTCCAGATCCTAATGCTTCGATTGAACCGGTCTCTCCGACCCTCTCAGGAAGCACTTTCCAGATCCTAAAGCCTCAATTGAACCTGCCTCCACCAAACTCTCAGGCAGCGCATTCCAGACCTTAACGCCTCAATTGACACTGTCACCCCCACACTCTCAGGCAGCACATTCCAGACCCTATCGCCTCAATTGACACTGTCACCCCCACACTCTCAGGCAGCACATTCCAGATCCTAACGTCTCGATTGACCCTGTCTCCACCACAATCTCAGGCAGCACGTTCCAGACCCTAACGCCTGGATTGACCCTGTCTCCACCACACTCTCAGGCAGCACATTCCAGATCCTAACGCCTCGATTGACCCTGTCTCCACCACAATCTCCGGCAGCACATTCCCGAACCTAACGCCTCGATTGACCCTGTCTCCACCACACTCTCAGACAGCGCATTCCAGACCCTAATGCCTCGATTGACCCTGTCTCCACCACGCTCTCAGGCAGTGCATTCCAGACCCTATCGCCTCGATTGAACCTGTCTCCCCCACACTCTCAGGCAGCGCATCCAGTTCCTAATGCCTCAATTGAACCTGTCTCCCCCACACTCTCAGGCAGCACATTCCAGATCCCAACGCCTCGATTGACCCTGTCTCCACCACACTCTCAGGCAGCGCATTCCAGACCCTAACGCCTCGATTGACCCTGTCTCCACCACACTCTCAGGCAGCGCATTCCAGACCCTAACGCCTCGATTGAACCTGTCTCCACCACACTCTCAGGCAGCGCATTCCAGACCCTAATGCCTCGATTGAACCTGTCTCCACCACACTCTCAGGCAGCACATTCCAGATCCTAACGCCTCGATTGACCCTGTCTCCACCACACTCTCAGGCAGCACATTCCAGATCCTAACGCCTCGATTGACCCTGTCTCCACCACACTCTCAGGCAGTGCATTCCAGACCCTAACGCCTCGATTGAACCTGTCTCCACCACACTCTCAGGCAGCGCATTCCAGATCCTAACGCCTCGATTGAACCTGTCTCCACCACACTCTCAGGCAGCGCATTCCAGACCCTAACGCCTCGATTGACCCTGTCTCCACCACACTCTCAGGCAGCGCATTCCAGACCCTAACGCAGCGATTGACCCTGTCTCCACCACACTCTCAGGCAGCGCATTCCAGATACTAACGCCTCGATTGACCCTGTCTCCACCACACTCTCAGGCAGCACATTCCAGACCCTAACGCCTCGATTGAACCTGTCTGCACCACACTTTCAGGCAGCACATTCCAGATCCTAACAACTCGATTGAACCTGTCTGCACCACACTCTCAGGCAGCACATTCCAGGCCATAACGCCTCGATTGAACCTGCCTCCACCACACTCTCAGGCAGCGCATTCCAGTCCCTAACGCCTCGATTGACCCTGTCTCCCCCACACTCTCAGGCAGCACATTCCAGACCCTAACGCCTCGATTGACCCTGTCTCCCCCACACTCTCAGGCAGCACATTCCAGGTCCTAACTCCTCGATTGAACCTGCCTCCACCACACTCTCAGGCAGCACATTCCCGACCCTAAAGCCTCGATTGACCCTGTCTCCCGAACACTCTCAGGCAGCGCATTCAAGACTCAAAAACCTCGATTGAACCTGTCTCCACCACACTCTCAGGCAACGCATTACAGACCCAAACGCCTCGATTGAACCTGTCTCCACCACACTCTCAGTCAGCACATTCCAGACCCTAACGCCTCGATTGCCCTGTCTCCACCACACTCTCAAGCAGCACAGTCCAGATCCTAATGCCTCGATTGAACCGGTCTCTCCGACACTCTCAGGAAGCACATTCCAGATCCAAACGCCTCGATTGAACCTGCCTCCACCAAACTCTCTGGCAGCGCATTCCAGACCCTAACACCTCAATTGACACTGTCACCCCCACACTCTCAGGCAGCACATTCCAGACCCTAACGCCTCAATTGACACTGTCACCCCCACACTCTCAGGCAGCGCATTCCAGGCCCTAACGCCTCGACTGAACATGTCTCCACCACACTCTCAGGCAGCGCATTTCAGACCCTAACAACTCGATTGAACCTGTCTCCCCAACACTCTCAGGCAGCACATTCCAGACCCTAATGCCTCGATTGAACCTGTCTCCACCACAATCTCAGGCAGCACATTCCAGAAACTAACGCCGCGATTGACCATGTCTCCACCACACTCTCAGGCAGCACATTTCAGATCCTAAAGCCTCGATTGACCCTGTCTCCACCACACTCTCAGGCAGCACATTCCAGATCCTAATGCCTCGATTGAACCGGGCTCTCCGACACTCTCAGGAAGCACATTCCAGATCCTAACGCCTCGATTGAACCTGCCTCCACCAAACTCTCAGGCAGCGCATTCCAGACCCTAACGCCTCAATTGACACTGTCACCCCCACACTCTCAGGCAGCACATTCCAGACCCTAACGCCTCAATTGACACTGTCACCCCCACACTCTCAGGCAGCACATTCCAGATCCTAACGCCTTGATTGACCCTGTCTCCACCACAATCTCAGGCAGCACGTTCCAGACCCTAACGCCTGGATTGACCCTCTCTCCACCACACTCTCAGGCAGCACATTCCAGATCCTAACGCCTCGATTGACCCTGTCTCCACCACACTCTCAGGCAGCGCATTCCAGATCCTAACGCCTCGATTGAACCTGTCTCCACCACACTCTCAGGCAGCGCATTCCAGACACTAACGCCGCGATTGACCGTCTCCACCACACTCACAGGCAGTACTTTCCAGACACTAATGCCTCGATTGACCCTGTCTCCACCACACTCTCACGCAGAGCATTCCAGATCCTAACGCCTCGATTGAACCTGTCTCCACCAAACTCTCAGGCAGCGCATTCCAGACCCTAACGCAGCGATTGACCCAGTCTCCACCACACTCTCAGGCAGCGCATTCCAGACCCTAACGCAGCGATTGACCCTGTCTCCACCACACTCTCAGGCAGCACATTCCAGACCCTAAACCCTCGATTGACCCTGTCTCCACCAGACTCTCAGGCAGCATATTCCAAATCCTAACGCCTCGATTGACCCTGTCTCCACCACACTCTCAGGCAGCGCATTCCAGATCCTAACGCCTCGAATGAACCTGACTCCCCCACACCCTCAGGAAGCACATTCCAGACCCTAACGCCTCGTTTGAACCTGTCTCCACCACACTCTCAGGCAGCGCATTCCAGACACTAACGCCGCGATTGACCGTCTCCACCACACTCTCAGGCAGTACTTTCCAGACACTAATGCCTCGATTGACCCTGTCTCCACCAAACTCTCAGGCAGCGCATTCCAGACCCTAACGCAGCGATTGAACCTGTCTCCACCACACTCTCCGGCAGCACATTCCCGACTCTAAAGCCTCGATTGACCCTGTCTCCACCACACTCTCAGGCAGCACATTCCAGATCCTAACGCCTCAATTGGCCCTGTCAGCACCACTCTCTCAGGCAGTGCATTCCAGACCCTAATGCCTCGATTGAACCTGTCTCCCCCACACTCTCAGGCAGCGCATCCAGATCCTAACGCCTCGATTGAACCTGCCTCCACCAAACTCTCAGGCAGCGCATTCCAGACCCTAACGCTTCAATTGACACTGTCACACCCACACTCTCAGGCAGCACATTCCAGACCCTAACGCCTCAATTGACACTGTCACCCCAGCACTCTCAGGCAGCACATTCCAGATCTTAACGCCTCGATTGACCCTGTCTCCACTACAATCTCAGGCAGCACGTTTCAGACCCTAACGCCTGGATTGACCCTGTCTCCACCACACTCTCAGGCAGCACATTCCAGATCCTAACGCCTCGATTGACCCTGTCTCCACCACACTCTCAGGCAGCGCATTCCTGACCCTAACGCCTCGATTGAACCTGTCTCCACCACACTCTCAGGCAGCGCATTCCAGACCCTAACGCCTCGATTGAACATGTCTCCACCACACTCTCAGGCAGCGCATTTCAGACCCCAACAACTCGATTGAACCTGTCTCCCCAACACTCTCAGGCAGCACATTCCAGACCCTAATGCCTCGATTGACCCTGTCTCCACCACACTCTCAGGCAGCACATTCCAGACCCTAACGCCTCGATTGACCCTGTCTCCACCACACTCTCAGGCAGCACATTCCAGACCCTAACGCCTCGATTGACCCTGTCTCCACCACACTCTCAGGCAGCAGCATTCCAGACCTAAAGCCTCGATTGAACCTGTCTCCACCACACTCTCAGGCAGCGCATTACAGACCCAAACGCCTCGATTGAACCTGTCTCCACCACACTCTCAGGCAGCACATTCCAGACCCTAACGCCTCGATTGACCATGTCTCCACCACACTCTCAGGCACTGCATTCCAGACCCTAATGGCTCGATTGAACCTGTCTCCACCACACTCTGAGGCAGTGCATTCCAGACCCTAACGCCTCGATTGACCCTGTCTCCACCACACTCTCAGGCAGCACATTCCAGATCCTAACGCCTCGATTGACCCTGTCTCCACCACACTCTCAGGCAGCGCATTCCAGACCCTAACGCCTCGATTGACCCTGTCTCCACCACACTCTCAGGCAGCGCATTCCAGACCCTAACGCCTCGATTGAACCTGTCTCCACCACACTCTCAGGCAGCGCATTCCAGACCCTAACGCCTCGATTGAACCTGTCTCCCACACACTCTCAGGCAGCGCATTCCAGACCCTAACGCCTCGATTGAACCTGTCTCCACCACACTCTCAGGCAGCACATTCCAGACCCTAATGCCTCGATTGAAGCTGTCTCCACCACACTCTCAGGCAGCACATTCCAGACCCTAACGCCTCGATTGACCATGTCTCCACCACACTCTCAGGCAGCACATTCCAGATCCTAACGCCTCGATTGACCCTGTCTCCACCACACTCTCAGGCAGCACATTCCAGACCCTAACGCCTCGATTGACCCTGTCTCCACCACACTCTCAGGCAGCACATTCCAGATCCTAACGCCTCGATTGAACCTGTCTCCACCACACTCTCAGGCAGCGCATTCCAGACCCTAATGCCTCAATTGACCCTGTCTCCACCACACTCTCAGGCAGTGCATTCCAGACCCTAACGCCTCGATTGACCCTGTCTCCACCACACTCTCAGGCAGCACATTCCAGATCCTAACGCCTCGATTGACCCTGTCTCCACCACACTCTCAGGCAGCGCATTCCAGACCCTAACGCCTCGATTGACCCTGTCTCCACCACACTCTCAGGCAGCGCATTCCAGATCCTAACGCCTCGATTGAACCTGTCTCCACCACACTCTCAGGCAGCGCATTCCAGACCCTAACGCCTCGATTGAACCTGTCTCCACCACACTCTCAGGCAGCGCATTCCAGACACTAACGCCTCGATTGAACCTGTCTCCACCACACTCTCAGGCAGCACATTCCAGACCCTAATGCCTCGATTGACCCTGTCTCCACCACACTCTCAGGCAGCACATTCCAGATCCTAATGCCTCAATTGGCCCTGTCTCCACCACACTCTCAGGCAGCGCATTCCAGATCCTAACGCCTCGATTGACCCTGTCTCCCCAACACTCTCAGACAGTGCATTCCAGACCCTAACGCCTCGATTGACCCTGTCTCCACCACACTCTCAGGCAGCGCATTCCAGACCCTAACGCCTCGATTGAACCTGTCTCCACCACACTCTCAGGCAGCACATTCCAGACCCTAACGCCTCGATTGACCCTGTCTCCACCACACTCTCAGGCAGCGCATTCCAGATCCTAACGCCTCGATTGACCCTGTCTCCACCACACTCTCAGGCAGCACATTCCAGACCCTAACGCCTCGATTGACCTGTCTCCACCACACTCTCAGGCAGCGCATTCCAGACCCTAACGCCTCGATTGACCTGTCTCCACCACACTCTCAGGCAGCACTTCCAGACCTAACGCCTCGATTGACCCTGTCTCCACCACACTCTCAGGCAGCACATTCCAGATCCTAACGCCTCGATTGACCTGTCTCCACCACACTCTCAGGCAGCACATTCCAGATCCTAACGCCTCGATTGACCCTGTCTCCACCACACTCTCAGGCAGCACATTCCAGACCCTAACGCCTCGATTGACCCTGTCTCCACCACACTCTCAGGCAGCGCATTCCAGATCCTAACGCCTCGATTGACCCTGTCTCCACCACACTCTCAGGCAGCACATTCCAGACCCTAACGCCTCGATTGACCTGTCTCCACCACACTCTCAGGCAGCACATTCCAGACCCTAACGCCTCGATTGACCCTGTCTCCACCACACTCTCAGGCAGCACATTCCAGACACTAACGCCTCGATTGACCCTGTCTCCACCACACTCTCAGGCAGCGCATTCCAGATCCTAACGCCTCGATTGAACCTGTCTCCACCACACTCTCAGGCAGCGCATTCCAGACCCTAACGCCTCGATTGACCCTGTCTCCACCACACTCTCAGGCAGCACATTCCAGATCCTAACGCCTCGATTGACCCTGTCTCCACCACACTCTCAGGCAGCACATTCCAGATCCTAACGCCTCGATTGACCTGTCTCCACCACACTCTCAGGCAAGTGCATTCCAGACCCTAACGCCTCGATTGACCCTGTCTCCACCACACTCTCAGGCAGCGCATTCCAGACCCTAACGCCTCGATTGACCCTGTCTCCACCACACTCTCAGGCAGCACATTCCAGACCCTAACGCCTCGATTGAACCTGTCTCCACCACACTCTCAGGCAGCACATTCCAGACCCTAACGCCTCGATTGACCCTGTCTCCACCACACTCTCAGGCAGCGCATTCCAGATCCTAACGCCTCGATTGAACCTGTCTCCACCACACTCTCAGGCAGCGCATTCCAGACCCTAACGCCTCGATTGAACCTGTCTCCACCACACTCTCAGGCAGCGCATTCCAGACCCTAACGCCTCGATTGACCCTGTCTCCCCCACACTCTCAGGCAGCACATTCCAGACCCTAACGCCTCGATTGACCCTGTCTCCACCACACTCTCAGGCAGCACATTCCAGACCCTAACGCCTCGATTGACCCTGTCTCCACCACACTCTCAGGCAGCGCATTCCAGACCCTAACGCCTCGATTGACCCTGTCTCCACCACACTCTCAGGCAGCACATTCCAGACCCTAACGCCTCGATTGACCCTGTCTCCACCACACTCTCAGGCAGCACATTCCAGATCCTAACGCCTCGATTGACCCTGTCTCCACCACACTCTCAGGCAGCAGCATTCCAGACCTAACGCCTCGATTGACCCTGTCTCCACCACACTCTCAGGCAGCGCATTCCAGACCCTAACGCCTCGATTGACCCTGTCTCCACCACACTCTCAGGCAGCGCATTCCAGACCCTAACGCCTCGATTGACCTGTCTCCACCACACTCTCAGGCAGCGCATTCCAGATCCTAACGCCTCGATTGCCCTGTCTCCACCACACTCTCAGGCAGCGCATTCCAGACCCTAACGCCTCGATTGACCCTGTCTCCACCACACTCTCAGGCAGCGCATTCCAGATCCTAACGCCTCGATTGAAGCTGTCTCCCCCACACCCTCAGGAAGCACATTCCAGATCCTAATGCCTCAATTGGCCCTGTCTCCACCACACTCTCAGGCAGCACATTCCAGATCCCAACGCCTCGATTGACCCTGTCTCCACCACACTCTCAGGCAGCGCATTCCAGATCCTAACGCCTCGATTGAACCTGTCTCCACCACACTCTCAGGCAGCACATTCCAGACCCTAACGCCTCGATTGACCCTGTCTCCACCACACTCTCAGGCAGCACATTCCAGATCCTAACGCCTCGATTGACCCTGTCTCCACCACACTCTCAGGCAGCGCATTCCAGATCCTAACGCCTCGATTGAACCTGTCTCCCCGACACTCTCAGGCAGCACATTCCAGATGCTAACGCCTCGATTGACCCTGTCTCCACCACACTCTCAGGCAGCGACATTCCAGACCCTAACGCCTCGATTGACCCTGTCTCACCACACTCTCAGGCAGCACATTCAGACCCTAACGCCTCGATTGACCCTGTCTCCACCACACTCTCAGGCAGCACATTCCAGATCCCTAACGCCTCGATTGACCCTGTCTCCACCACACTCTCAGGCAGCGCATTCCAGACCCTAACGCCTCGATTGAACCTGTCTCCACCACACTCTCAGGCAGCACATTCCAGATCCTAACGCCTCGATTGAACCTGTCTCCACCACACTCTCAGGCAGCACATTCCAGACCTAACGCCTCGATTGACCTGTCTCCACCACACTCTCAGGCAGCACATTCCAGAACCTAACGCCTCGATTGACCCTGTCTCCACCACACTCTCAGGCAGCACATTCCAGATCCTAATGCCTCGATTGAACCTGTCTCCACCACACTCTCAGGCAGCACATTCCAGATCCTAACGCCTCGATTGACCCTGTCTCCACCACACTCTCAGGCAGCGCATTCCAGACCCTAACGCCTCGATTGAACCTGTCTCCACCACACTCTCAGGCAGCACATTCCAGACCCTAACGCCTCGATTGACACTGTCTCCCCCACACTCTCAGGCAGCACATTCCAGATCCTAACGCCTCGATTGACCCTGTCTCCACCACAATCTCAGGCAGCACGTTCCAGACCCTAACGCCTGGATTGACCCTGTCTCCACCACACTCTCAGGCAGCACATTCCAGATCCTAACGCCTCGATTGACCCTGTCTCCACCACACTCTCAGGCAGCACATTCCCGAACCTAACGCCTCGATTGACCCTGTCTCCACCACACTCTCAGGCAGCGCATTCCAGACCCTAACGCCTCGATTGACCCTGTCTCCACCACACTCTCAGGCAGTGCATTCCAGACCCTAACGCCTCGATTGAACCTGTCTCCCCCACACTCTCAGGCAGCACATTCCAGATCCTAATGCCTCAATTGACCCTGTCTCCACCACACTCTCAGGCAGCACATTCCAGACACTAACGCCTCGATTGACCCTGTCTCCACCACACTCTCAGGCAGTGCATTCCACCCTAAAGCCCCGATTGACCCTGTCCCCACCACACTCTCAGGCAGCGCATTCCAGATCCCTAACGCCTCGATTGAACCTGTCTCCACCACACTCTCAGGCAGCACATTCCAGACCCTAACGCCTCGATTGAACCTGTCTCCACCACAATCTCAGGCAGCACATTCCAGACCCTAACGCCTCGATTGACCATGTCTCCACCACACTCTCAGGCAGCACATTCCAGATCCCTAACGCCTCGATTGAACCTGTCTCCCCCACACTCTCAGGCAGCACATTCCAGACCCTAACGCCTCGATTGAACCTGTCTCCACCACACTCTCAGGCAGGACTTTCCAGACACTAACGCCTCGATTGACCCTGTCTCCACCACACTCTCAGGCAGCGCATTCCAGATCCTAACGCCTCGATTGAACCTGTCTCCACCACACTCTCAGGCAGCGCATTCCAGACCCTAACGCCTCGATTGACCCTGTCTCCACCACACTCTCAGGCAGCGCATTCCAGATACTAACGCCTCGATTGACCCTGTCTCCACCACACTCTCAGGCAGCACATTCCAGACCCTAACGCCTCGATTGACCCTGTCTGCACCACACTCTCAGGCAGCACATTCCAGATCCTAACACCTCGATTGAACCTGTCTGCACCACACTCTCAGGCAGCACATTCCAGACCATAACGCCTCGATTGAACCTGCCTCCACCACACTCTCAGGCAGCGCATTCCAGTCCCTAACGCCTCGATTGACCCTGTCTCCCCCACACTCTCAGGCAGCACATTCCAGACACTAACGCCTCGATTGACCCTGTCTCCCCCACACTCTCAGGCAGCACATTCCATGTCCTAACGCCTCGATTGAACCTGTCTCCACCACACTCTCAGGCAGCACATTCCCGACCCTAAAGCCTCGATTGACCCTGTCTCCCGAACACTCTCAGGCAGCGCATTCAAGACTCAAAAACCTCGATTGAACCTGTCTCCACCACACTCTCAGGCAGCGCATTACAGACCCAAACGCCTCGATTGAACCTGTCTCCACCACACTCTCAGGCAGCACATTACAGGTCCTAACGCCTCGATTGACCCTGTCTCCACCACACTCTCTGCAGCACATTCCAGATCCTAATGCCTCGATTGAACCGGTCTCTCCGACACTCTCAGGAAGCACATTCCAGATCCTAACGCCTCGATTGAACCTGCCTCCACCAAACTCTCTGGCAGCGCATTCCAGACCCTAACACCTCAATTGACACTGTCACCCCCACACTCTCAGGCAGCACATTCCAGACCCTAACGCCTCAATTGACACTGTCACCCCCACACTCTCAGGCAGCACATTCCAGATCCTAACGCCTCGATTGACCCTGTCTCCACCACATTCTCCGGCAGCGCATTCCAGACCCTAACGCCTCGATTGACCCTGTCTCCACCACACTCTCAGGCAGCACATTCCAGACCCTAACGCCTCGATTGACCCTGTCTCCACCACAATCTCAGGCAGCACATTCCAGACCCTAACGCCTCGATTGACCCTGTCTCCACCACACTCTCAGGCAGCACATTCCAGATCCTAACGCCTCGATTGACCCTGTCTCCACCACACTCTCAGGCAGCGCATTCCAGACCCTAACGCCTCGATTGACCCTGTCTCCACCACACTCTCAGGCAGCACATTCCAGACCCTAACGCCTCGATTGACCCTGTCTCCACCACACTCTCAGGCAGCACATTCCAGATCCCAACGCCTCGATTGAACCTGTCTCCACCACACTCTCAGGCAGCACATTCCAGACCCTAACGCCTCGATTGACCTGTCTCCACCACACTCTCAGGCAGCGCATTCCAGACCTAACGCCTCGATTGACCCTGTCTCCCCCACACTCTCAGGCAGCACATTCCAGACCCTAACGCCTCGATTGACCCTGTCTCCACCACACTCTCAGGCAGCACATTCCAGACCCTAACGCCTCGATTGACCCTGTCTCCACCACACTCTCAGGCAGCAGATTTCAGATCCTAACGCCTCGATTGAACCTGTCTCCACCACACTCTCAGGCAGCACATTCCAGATCCTAACGCCTCGATTGACCCTGTCTCCACCACACTCTCAGGCAGCGCATTCCAGTACCTAACGCCTCGATTGACCCTGTCTCCACCACACTCTCAGGCAGCACATTCCAGATCCTAACGCCTCGATTGACCCTGTCTCCACCACACTCTCAGGCAGCGCATTCCAGATCCTAACGCCTCGATTGACCCTGTCTCCACCACACTCTCAGGCAGCGCATTCCAGACCCTAACGCCTCGATTGACCCTGTCTCCACCACACTCTCAGGCAGCGCATTCCAGACCCTAACGCCTCGATTGACCCTGTCTCCACCACACTCTCAGGCAGCGCATTCCAGATCCTAACGCCTCGATTGACCCTGTCTCCACCACACTCTCAGGCAGCACATTCCAGACCCTAACGCCTCGATTGACCCTGTCTCCACCACACTCTCAGGCAGCACATTCCAGACCCTAACGCCTCGATTGACCCTGTCTCCACCACACTCTCAGGCAGCACATTCCAGATCCTAACGCCTCGATTGACCCTGTCTCCACCACACTCTCAGGCAGCACATTCCAGACCCTAACGCCTCGATTGACCCTGTCTCCACCACACTCTCAGGCAGCACATTCCAGATCCTAACGCCTCGATTGACCCTGTCTCCACCACACTCTCAGGCAGCACATTCCAGATCCTAACGCCTCGATTGACCCTGTCTCCACCACACTCTCAGGCAGCACATTCCAGACCCTAACGCCTCGATTGAACCTGTCTCCACCACACTCTCAGGCAGAGCATTCCAGATCCTAACGCCTCGATTGACCCTGTCTCCACCACACTCTCAGGCAGCACATTCCAGATCCTAACGCCTCGATTGACCCTGTCTCCACCACACTCTCAGGCAGCACATTCCAGACCCTAACGCCTCGATTGACCTGTCTCCACCACACTCTCAGGCAGCGCATTCCAGATCCCTAACGCCTCGATTGACCCTGTCTCCACCACACTCTCAGGCAGCAGCATTCCAGACCCTAACGCCTCGATTGACCCTGTCTCCACCACACTCTCAGGCAGGCACTTCCAGACCCTAACGCCTCGATTGACCCTGTCTCCACCACACTCTCAGGCAGCACATTCCAGACCCTAACGCCTCGATTGACCCTGTCTCCACCACACTCTCAGGCAGCACATTCCAGATCCTAACGCCTCGATTGACCCTGTCTCCACCACACTCTCAGGCAGCACATTCCAGACCCTAACGCCTCGATTGAACCTGTCTCCACCACACTCTCAGGCAGCACATTCCAGACCCTAACGCCTCGATTGAACCTGTCTCCACCACACTCTCAGGCAGCGCATTCCAGATCCTAACGCCTCGATTGAACCTGTCTCCACCACACTCTCAGGCAGCACATTCCAGACCCTAACGCCTCGATTGACCCTGTCTCCACCACACTCTCAGGCAGCACATTCCAGATCCTAACGCCTCGATTGAACCTGTCTCCACCACACTCTCAGGCAGCACATTCCAGACCCTAACGCCTCGATTGACCCTGTCTCCACCACACTCTCAGGCAGCGCATTCCAGACCCTAACGCCTCGATTGACCCTGTCTCCACCACACTCTCAGGCAGCACATTCCAGATCCTAACGCCTCGATTGACCCTGTCTCCACCACACTCTCAGGCAGCACATTCCAGACCTAACGCCTCGATTGACCTGTCTCCACCACACTCTCAGGCAGCACATTCCAGACCCTAACGCCTCGATTGACCCTGTCTCCACCACACTCTCAGGCAGCACATTCCAGATCCTAACGCCGCGATTGACCTGTCTCCACCACACTCTCAGGCAGCACATTCCAGACCCTAACGCCTCGATTGACCCTGTCTCCACCACACTCTCAGGCAGCACATTCCAGATCCTAACGCCTCGATTGACCCTGTCTCCACCACACTCTCAAGCAGCACATTCCAGATCCTAACGCCTCGATTGAACCTGTCTCCACCACACTCTCAGGCAGCGCATTCCAGACCCTAACGCCTCGATTGACCCTGTCTCCACAACACTCTCAGGCAGCACATTCCAGATCCTAACGCCTCGATTGACCCTGTCTCCACCACACTCTCAGGCAGCACATTCCAGACCCTAACGCCTCGATTGACCCTGTCTCCACCACACTCTCAGGCAGCAATTCCAGACCCTAACGCCTCGATTGACCCTGTCTCCACCACACTCTCAGGCAGAGCATTCCAGATCCTAACGCCTCGATTGACCCTGTCTCCACCACACTCTCAGGCAGCGCATTCCAGACCCTAACGCCTCGATTGACCCTGTCTCCACCACACTCTCAGGCAGCGCTTTCCAGACTCTTAGGCCTCGATTGACCCTGCCTCCACTACACTCTCAGGCAGCGCATTCCAGACCCTAACGCCTCGATTGACCCTGTCTCCACCACACTCTCAGGCAGCACATTCCAGACCCTAACGCCTCGATTGACCCTGTCTCCACCACACTCTCAGGCAGCAGCATTCCAGACCCTAACGCCTCGATTGACCCTGTCTCCACCACACTCTCAGGCAGCGCATTCCAGATCCTAACGCCTCGATTGACCCTGTCTCCACCACACTCTCAGGCAGCGCATTCCAGACCCTAACGCCTCGATTGAACCTGTCTCCACCACACTCTCAGGCAGCACATTCCAGACCCTAACGCCTCGATTGAACCTGTCTCCACCACACTCTCAGGCAGCGCATTCCAGACCCTAACGCCTCGATTGACCCTGTCTCCACCACACTCTCAGGCAGCGCATTCCAGATCCTAACGCCTCGATTGACCCTGTCTCCACCACACTCTCAGGCAGCACATTCCAGACCCTAACGCCTCGATTGACCCTGTCTCCACCACACTCTCAGGCAGGCATTCCAGACCTAACGCCTCGATTGAACCTGCCAACCAGCCTCCACACACTCTCAGGCAGCGCATTCCAGACCCTAACGCCTCAATTGACCTGTCTCCCCCACACTCTCAGGCAGCACATTCCAGACCCTAACGCCTCGATTGACCCTGTCTCCACCACACTAGGCAGAATTCTAAATAATTACCGATTCAATGTCAAATGTTACAAATAAAGCCTCTCACATTCCAACTTCCAGAAAATAAGTCAATGACCCTGTCGCCCCCAACCTCAGGCCCAGTATTAATTCTAAACACCTCAATTGACCTCTCCACAACTAACAAACTCATCCAACACACCCCAAACCCTAACAACCTCATACAACCACACACCCAAACCTACATCCACCATAACCCCATCCCCAAAACAACACTTCCACCACTTACCCACAACAACCAGCACCCAACAACCCAACCATCCACCCTAAACCTAATCTCCACCACACACCCAGACACCAATCCAATACACCATCATACACCCTGTCTCCCCAACACGCTCAGGCAGCACATTCCAGACCCTAACGCCTCGATTGACCCTGTCTCCACCACACTCTCAGGCAGCACATTCCAGACCCTAACGCCTCGATTGAACCTGTCTCCACCACACTCTCAGGCAGCGCATTCCAGATCCTAACGCCTCGATTGAACCTGTCTCCACCACACTCTCAGGCAGCGCATTCCAGATCCTAACGCCTCGATTGACCCTGTCTCCACCACACTCTCAGGCAGCGCATTCCAGACCCTAACGCCTCGATTGACCTGTCTCCACCACACTCTCAGGCAGCACATTCCAGACCCTAACGCCTCGATTGAACCTGTCTCCACCACACTCTCAGGCAGCACATTCCAGATCCTAACGCCTCGATTGACCCTGTCTCCACCACACTCTCAGGCAGCGCATTCCAGACCCTAACGCCTCGATTGAACCTGTCTCCACCACACTCTCAGGCAGCACATTCCAGACCCTAACGCCTCGATTGACCCTGTCTCCACCACACTCTCAGGCAGCACATTCCAGATCCTAACGCCTCGATTGACCCTGTCTCCACCACACTCTCAGGCAGCACATTCCCGACTCTAAAGCCTCGATTGACCCTGTCTCCACCACACTCTCAGGCAGCACATTCCAGACCCTAACGCCTCGATTGAACCTGTCTCCACCACACTCTCAGGCAGTGCATTTCAGACGCTAACGCCTCGATTGAACCTGCCTCCTCCACACTCTCAGGCAGCGCATTCCAGACCCAAATGCCTCGATTGAACCTGTCTCCCCCACACTCTCAGGCAACAAATTCCAGATCCTAATGCCTCGATTCACCCTGTCTCCCCACACTCTCAGGCAGCACATTCCTGATCGAACGTCTCAATTGACCCTGTGTCCACCACACTCTCAGGCAGCGCATTCAGATCCAAATGCCTCGATTGACTCTGCCTCCACCACTTTCTCAGGCAGCGCATTCCAGACCCTAACACCTCGATTGACCCTGTCTCCACCACACTCTCAGGCAGCGCATTCCAGACCCTAACGCCTCGATTGACCCTGTCTCCACCACACTCTCAGGCAGCGCATTCCAGATCCTAACGCCTCGATTGACCGTCTCCACCACACTCTCAGGCAGCACATTCCAGACCCTAACGCCTCGATTGAACCTGTCTCCACCACACTCTCAGGCAGCACATTCCAGACCCTAACGCCTCGATTGAACCTGTCTCCACCACACTCTCAGGCAGAGCATTCCAGATCCTAACGCCTCGATTGACCCTGTCTCCACCACAATCTCAGGCAGCACATCCAAGATCCTAACGCCTCGATTGACCCTGTCTCCACCACACTCTCAGGCAGAGCATTCCAGATCCTAACGCCTCGATTGACCCTGTCTCCACCACACTCTCAGGCAGCGCATTCCAGACCCTAACGCCTCGATTGAACTTTCCTCCACCACACTCTCAGGCAGCGCACTCCAGATCCTAACGCCTCGATTGAACCTTCCTCCACCACACTCTCAGGCAGCACATTCCAGATCCTAACGCCTCGATTGACCCTGTCTCCACCACACTCTCAGGCAGCACATTCCAGACCCTAACGCCTCGATTGAACCTGTCTCCACCACACTCTCAGGCAGCACATTCCAGATTCTAACGCCTCGATTGACCCTGTCTCCACCACACTCTCAGGCAGCGCATTACAGACCCAAACGCCTCGATTGAACCTGTCTCCACCACACTCTCAGGCAGCACATTCCAGATCCTAACGCCTCGATTGACCCTGTCTCCACCACACTCTCAGGCAGCACATTCCAGATCCTAACGCCTCGATTGACCCTGTCTCCACCACACTCTCAGGCAGCACATTCCAGACCCTAACGCCTCGATTGAACCTGTCTCCACCACACTCTCAGGCAGCACATTCCAGACCCTAACGCCTCGATTGAACCTGTCTCCACCACACTCTCAGGCAGCACATTCCAGATCCTAACGCCTCGATTGACCCTGTCTCCACCACACTCTCAGGCAGCGCATTCCAGATCCTAACGCCTCGATTGACCCTGTCTCCACCACACTCTCAGGCAGCGCATTCCAGATCCTAACGCCTCGATTGAACCTGTCTCCACCACACTCTCAGGCAGAGCATTCCAGATCCTAACGCCTCGATTGAACCTGTCTCCACCACACTCTCAGGCAGCACATTCCAGATCCTAACGCCTCGATTGAACCTGTCTCCACCACACTCTCAGGCAGGGTATTCCAGATCCTAACGCCTCGATTGACCCTGTCTCCCCCACACTCTCAGGCAGCGCATTCCAGACCCTAACGCCTCGATTGACCCTGTCTCCACCACACTCTCAGGCAGCGCATTCCAGACCCTAACGCCTCGATTGACCCTGTCTCCACCACACTCTCAGGCAGCGCATTCCAGACCCTAACGCCTCGATTGAACCTGTCTCCACCACACTCTCAGGCAGGCCATTCCAGATCCTAAGCCTCGATTGACCCTGTCTCCACCACACTCTCAGGCAGCGCATTCCAGATCCTAACGCCTCGATTGACCCTGTCTCCACCACACTCTCAGGCAGCGCATTCCAGACCCTAACGCCTCGATTGAACCTGTCTCCACCACACTCTCAGGCAGCACATTCCAGATCCTAACGCCTCGATTGAACCTGTCTCCACCACACTCTCAGGCAGCACATTCCAGACCCTAACGCCTCGATTGACCCTGTCTCCACCACACTCTCAGGCAGCACATTCCAGATCCTAACGCCTCGATTGAACCTGTCTCCACCACACTCTCAGGCAGCGCATTCCAGACCCTAACGCCTCGATTGACCCTGTCTCCCCCACACTCTCAGGCAGCACATTCCAGATCCTAACGCCTCGATTGACCCTGTCTCCACCACACTCTCAGGCAGCGCATTCCAGATCCTAACGCCTCGATTGACCCTGTCTCCACCACACTCTCAGGCAGCGCATTCCAGACCCTAACGCCTCGATTGAACCTGTCTCCACCACACTCTCAGGCAGCGCATTCCAGACCCTAACGCCTCGATTGACCTTTCTCCACCACACTCTCAGGCAGCGCATTCCAGATCCTAACGCCTCGATTGACCCTGTCTCCACCACACTCTCAGGCAGTGCATTCCAGATCCTAACGCCTCGATTGACCCAGTCTCCACCACACCCTCAGGCAGTGCATTCCAGACCCTAACGCCTCGACTGACCCTGTCTCCACCACACTCTCAGGCAGCACATTCCAGACCCTAACGCCTCGATTGAACCTGTCTCCACCACACTCTCAGGCAGAGCATTCCAGACCCTAACGCCTCGACTGACCCTGTCTCCACCACACTCTCAGGCAGCACATTCCAGACCCTAACGCCTCGATTGAACCTGTCTCCACCACACTCTCAGGCAGCGCATTCCAGACGCTAACGCCTCGATTGACCCTGTCTCCACCACACTCTCAGGCAGCAGCATTCCAGACCCTAACGCCTCGATTGACCCTGTCTCCACCACACTCTCAGGCAGCGCATTCCAGACCCTAACGCCTCGATTGACCCTGTCTCCACCACACTCTCAGGCAGCACATTCCAGACCCTAACGCCTCGATTGACCCTGTCTCCACCACACTCTCAGGCAGCACATTCCAGATCCTAACGCCTCGATTGACCCTGTCTCCACCACACTCTCAGGCAGCGCATTCCAGATCCTAACGCCTCGATTGACCCTGTCTCCACCACACTCTCAGGCAGTGCATTCCAGACCCTAACGCCTCGATTGACCCTGTCTCCACCACACTCTCAGGCAGAGCATTCCAGACCCTAACGCCTCGATTGACCCTGTCTCCACCACACTCTCAGGCAGCACATTCCAGACCCTAAAGCCTCGATTGACCCTGTCTCCACCACACTCTCAGGCAGCGCATTCCAGATCCTAACGCCTCGATTGACCCTGTCTCCACCACAATCTCAGGCAGCAGCATTCCAGATCCTAACGCCTCGATTGACCCTGTCTCCACCACACTCTCAGGCAGCACATTCCAGATCCTAACACCTCGATTGAAACTGTCTCCACCACACTCTCAGGCAGCACATTCCAGATCCTAACGTCTCAATTGACCCTGTCTCCCCCACACTCTCAGGCAAGCATTCCAGAGCCTTATGCCTCGATTGACCCTGCCTCCACCAAACTCTCAGGCAGCGCATTCCAGATCCTAACGCCTCGATTGACCCTGTCTCCACCACACTCTCAGGCAGCGCATTCCAGACCCTAACGCCTCGATTGAACCTGTCTCCACCACACTCTCAGGCAGCGCATTCCAGATCCTAACGCCTCGATTGACCCTGTCTCCACCACACTCTCAGGCAGCGCATTCCAGACCCTAATGCCTCGATTGACCTGTCTCCCCACACTCTCAGGCAGCGCATTCCAGATCCTAACGCCTCGATTGACCCTTTCTCCACCACACTCTCAGGCAGTGCATTCCAGATCCTAACGCCTCGATTGACCCTGTGTCCACCACACTCTCAGGCAGCACATTCCAGACCCTAACGCCTCGATTGACCCTGTCTCCACCACACTCTCAGGCAGCAGCATTCCAGACCCTAACGCCTCGATTGACCCTGTCTCCACCACACTCTCAGGCAGCACATTCCAGACCCTAACGCCTCGATTGACCCTGTCTCCACCACACTCTCAGGCAGCACATTCCAGATCCTAACGCCTCGATTGACCCTGTCTCCACCACACTCTCAGGCAGCGCATTCCAGACCCTAACGCCTCGATTGACCTGTCTCCACCACACTCTCAGGCAGCGCATTCCAGACCCTAACGCCTCGATTGAACCTGTCTCCACCACACTCTCAGGCAGCGCATTCCAGACCCTAACGCCTCGATTGACCCTGTCTCCACCACACTCTCAGGCAGCACATTCCAGATCCTAACGTCTCGATTGACCCTGTCTCCACCACACTCTCAGGCAGCGCATTCCAGACCCTAACGCCTCGATTGAACCTGTCTCCACCACACTCTCAGGCAGCACATTCCAGATCCTAATGCCTCGATTGAACCTGTCTCCACCACACTCTCAGGCAGCACATTCCAGATCCTAACGCCTCGATTGAACCTGTCTCCACCACACTCTCAGGCAGCACATTCCAGATCCTAACGCCTCGATTGAACCTGTCTCCACCACACTCTCAGGCAGCTCATTCCAGAACCTAACGCCTCGATTGACCCTGTCTCCACCACACTCTCAGGCAGCAGCATTCCAGATCCTAACGCCTCGATTGAACCTGTCTCCACCACACTCTCAGGCAGCTCATTCCAGATCCTAACGCCTCGATTGACCCTGTCTCCACCACACTCTCAGGCAGCTCATTCCAGATCCTAACGCCTCGATTGAACCTGTCTCCACCACACTCTCAGGCAGCGCATTCCAGACCCTAACGCCTCGATTGACCCTGTCTCCACCACACTCTCAGGCAGCACATTCCAGATCCTAACGCCTCGATTGACCCTGTCTCCACCACACTCTCAGGCAGCACATTCCAGACCCTAACGCCTCGATTGAACCTGCCCCCACCACACTCTCAGGCAGCGCATTCAGATCCAAACGCCTCGATTGACCCTGTCTCCACCACACTCTCAGGCAGCGCATTCCAGACCCTAACGCCTCGATTGACCCTGTCTCCACCACACTCTCAGGCAGCGCATTCCAGACCCTAACGCCTCGATTGACCCTGTCTCCCCCACACTCTCAGGCAGCGCATTCCAGATCCTAACGCCTCGATTGACCCTGTCTCCACCACACTCTCAGGCAGCGCATTCCAGATCCTAACGCCTCGATTGACCCTTCCTTCCGCCACACTCTCAGGCAGCGCATTCCAGACCCTAACGCCTCAATTGACCTTGTGCCACCACACTCTCAAGCAGCACATTCCAGATCCTAACGCCTCGATTGACCCTGCCTCCGCCACACTCTCAGGCAGCGCATTCCAGACCCTAACGCCTCGATTGACCCTGACTCCCCCACACTCTCAGGCAGCGCATTCCAGATCCTAACGCCTCGATTGACCCTGTCTCCCCCACACTCTCAGACAGCACATTCCAGACCCTAACGCCTCGATTGAACCTGTCTCCACCACACTCTCAGGCAGCGCATTCCAGAGGCTAACGCCTCGATTGACCCTGTCTCCACCACACTCTCAGGCAGCACATTCCAGATCCTAACGCCTCGATTGAACCTGTCTCCACCACACTCTCAGGCAGCACATTCCAGATCCTAACGCCTCGATTGACCCTGTCTCCACCACACTCTCAGGCAGCGCATTCCAGATCCTAACGCCTCGATTGACCCTGTCTCCACCACACTCTCAGGCAGCGCATTCCAGATCCTAACGCCTCGATTGACCCTGTCTCCACCACACTCTCAGGCAGCGCATTCCAGATCCTAACGCCTCGATAGAACCTGTCTCCACCACACTCTCAGGCAGCGCATTCCAGATCCTAACGCCTCGATTGACCCTGTCTCCCCAACACGCTAAGGCAGCACATTCCAGACCCTAACGCCTCAATTGACCCTGCCTCCACCACACTCTCAGGCAGCGCATTCCAGACCCTAACGCCTCGATTGACCCTGTCTCCACCACACTCTCAGGCAGCGCATTCCAGATCCTAATGCCTCGATTGTACCTGCTTCCACCACACTCTCAAGCACGCATTCCAGAGCCTAACGCCTCGATTGACCCTGCCTCCACCACACTCTCAGGCAGCGCATTCCAGACCCTAACGCCTCGATTGACCCTGTCTCCCCCACACTCTCAGACAGCACATTCCTGACCCTACTGCCTCGATTGAACCTTCCTCCACCACACTCTCAGGCAGAGCATTCCAGACGCTAACGCCTCGATCGAACTTTCCTCCACCATACTCTCAGGCAGTGCACTCCAGATCCTAATACCTCGATTGACCCTGCCTCCACTACACTCTCAGGCAGCGCATTCCAGATCCTAACGCCTCGATTGACCCTTTCTCCACCACACTCTCAGGCAGCGCATTCCAGATCCTAACGCCTCGATTGACCCTGTCTCCACCACACTCTCAGGCAGCACATTCCAGACCCTAACGCCTCGATTGACCCTGTCTCCACCACACTCTCAGGCAGCACATTCCAGACCCTAACGCCTCGATTGACCCTGTCTCCACCACACTCTCAGGCAGCACATTCCAGACCCTAACGCCTCGATTGACCCTGTCTCCACCACACTCTCAGGCAGCACATTCCAGATCCTAACGCCTCGATTGACCCTGTCTCCACCACACTCTCAGGCAGCGCATTCCAGACCCTAACGCCTCGATTGACCCTGTCTCCACCACACTCTCAGGCAGCACATTCCAGACGCTAACGCCTCGATTGACCCTGTCTCCACCACACTCTCAGGCAGCGCATTCCAGACCCTAACGCCTCGATTGAACCTGTCTCTACGACAATCTCAGGCAGCCCATTCCAGACCCTAACGCCGCGATTGACCATGTCTCCACCACACTCTCAGGCTGCACTTTCCAGACCCTAACGCCTCGATTGAACCTGTCTCCACCACACTCTCAGGAAGCAGCATTCCAGACCCTAACGCCTCGATTGAACCTGTCTCCCGCACACTCTCAGGCAGGCATTCCAGACACTAACGCTCGATATGACCCTGTCGTCCACCACACTCTCAAGCAGCACATTCCCAGATCCCTAACGCATCGATCGAATTCCTGCTTCCCCACCCACGACTCTCAGGCAGCGCCTTTCCGATCCTAAACTGCCTCGATTGGACCTCTGTCATCCCAACACTTTCTCAGGCACGCCATTTCCAGACCCTAACACCGTCGATGACCCTTGTCCTCCACCACACTCTCAGGACAGCGCATTCCAGATCCCTAACACCTCGATGACCCTGTCTCCCCCACACTCTCAGGCAGCACATTCCAGATCCCTAATGCCTCGATTGAACCTGCCTTCCCCCACCCTCTCAGGCAGCGCATTCCAGATCCCTAACGCCTCGATTGACCCTGTCTCCACCACACTCTCAGGCAGCGCATTCCAGACCCTAACGCCTCGATTGACCCTGTCTCCACCACACTCTCAGGCAGCGCATTCCAGATCCTAACGCCTCGATTGACCCTGTCTCCACCACACTCTCAGGCAGCGCATTCCAGACCCTAACGCCTCGATTGACCCTGTCTCCACCACACTCTCAGGCAGCGCATTCCAGATCCTAACTCCTCGATTGAACCTGTCTCCACCACACTCTCAGGCAGCACATTCCAGATCCTAACGTCTCGATTGACCCTGTCTCCACCACACTCTCAGGCAGTGCTTTCCAGATCCTAACGCCTCGATTGACCCTGTCTCCACCACACTCTCAGGCAGCGCATTCCAGATCCTCACGCCTCGATTGACCCTGTCTCCACCACACTCTCAGGCAGCACATTCCAGATCCTAACGCCTCGATTGACCCTGTCTCCACCACACTCTCAGGCAGCGCATTCCAGATCCTAATGACTCGATTGACTCTGTCTCCCACACACTCTCAGGCAGCACATTCCAGACCCTAACGCCTCGATTGACCCTGTCTCCCCACACTCTCAGGCAGCACATTCCAGATCCTAACGCCTCGATTGACCCTGTCTCCACCACACTCTCAGGCAGCACATTCCAGACCCTAAGCACCTCGATTGAACCCTGTCTCCACCACACTCTCAGGCAGCACATTCCAGATCCTAACGCCCTCGATTGACCCTGTCTCCACCACACTCTCAGGCAGCGCATTCCAGATCCCTAACGCCTCGATTGACCCTGTCTCCCCAACACTCTCAGGCAGCACATTCCAGACCCTAACGCCTCAATTGACCCTGTCTCACCCACACTCTCAGGCAGCACATTCCAGATCCTAATGCCGCGATTGACCCTGTCTGCACCACACTCTCAGGCAGCACATTCCAGACCCTAGCACCTCGATTGAACCTGTCTCCACCACACTCTCAGGCAGCGCTTTCCAGAGCCTTAAGCCTCGATTGACCCTTCCTCCACCACACTCTCAGGCAGCGCTTTCCTGATCCTAACGCCTCGATTGACCCTGTCTCCACCACACTCTCAGGCAGTGCATTCCAGACCCTAACGCCTCGATTGACCCTGTCTCCACCACACTCTCAGGCAGCACATTCCAGATCCTAACGCCTCGATTGAACCTGTCTCCACCACACTCTCAGGCAGCGCATTCCAGACCCTAATGCCTCGATTGACCCTGTCTCCACCACACTCTCAGCAGCACATTCCAGACACAAAAACCTCGATAGAACCTGCCTCCACCACACCCTCAGTCAGCGCATTCCAGACCCTAACGCCTCGATTGACCCTGTCTCCACCACACTCTCAGGCAGCTGCATTCAGACCCTAACGCTCGATTGAACCTGTCTCCACCACACTCTCAGGCAGCGCATTCCAGACCCTAACGCCTCGATTGACCTGTCTCCACCACACTCTCAGGCAGCGCATTCCAGACCCTAACGCCTCGATTGACCCTGTCTCCACCACACTCTCAGGCAGCAGCATTCCAGATCCTAACGCCTCGATTGAACCTGTCTCCACCACAATCTCAGGCAGCGCATTCCACCCTAAGCCTCGATTGACCCTGTCTCCACCAGACTCTCAGGCAGCGCATTCCAGATCCTAACGCCTCGATTGACCCTGTCTCCACCCACACTCTCAGGCAGGGCATTCCAGATCCTAACGCCTCGATTGAACCTGTCTCCACCACACTCTCAGGCAGCACATTCCAGACCCTAACGCCTCGATTGAACCTGTCTCCACCACACTCTCAGGCAGCGCATTCCAGACACTAAACGCCTCGATTGAACCTGTCTCCACCACACTCTCAGGCAGCGCATTCCAGACCCTAATGCCTCGATTGACCCTGTCTCCCCCACACTCTCAGGCAGCGCATTCCAGACCCTAACGCCTCGATTGACCCTGCTCTCCACCACACTCTCAGGCAGCAGCATTCCAGACCCTAACGCCTCGATTGACCCTGTCTCCACCACACTCTCAGGCAGCACATTCCAGATCCTAACGCCTCGATTGAACCTGTCTCCACCACACTCTCAGGCAGCGCATTCCAGATCCTAACGCCTCGATTGACCCTGTCTCCACCACACTCTCAGGCAGCACATTCCAGATCCTAACGCCTCGATTGACCCTGTCTCCACCACACTCTCAGGCAGCGCATTCCAGACCCTAACGCCTCGATTGACCCTGTCTCCACCACACTCTCAGGCAGCACATTCCAGATCCTAACGCCTCGATTGACCCTGTCTCCACCACACTCTCAGGCAGCAGCATTCCAGACCCTAACGCCTCGATTGACCCTGTCTCCACCACACTCTCAGGCAGCAGCATTCCAGACCCTAACGCCTCGATTGAACCTGTCTCCACCACACTCTCAGGCAGCGCATTCCAGACCTAACGCCTCGATTGACCCTGTCTCCACCACACTCTCAGGCAGCGCATTCCAGACCCTAACGCCTCGATTGACCCTGTCTCCACCACACTCTCAGGCAGCACATTCCAGATCCTAACGCCTCGATTGACCCTGTCTCCACCACACTCTCAGGCAGCACATTCCAGATCCTAACGCCTCGATTGAACCTGTCTCCACCACACTCTCAGGCAGCACATTCCAGACCCTAACGCCTCGATTGACCCTGTCTCCACCACACTCTCAGGCAGCACATTCCAGACCCTAACGCCTCGATTGACCCTGTCTCCACCACACTCTCAGGCAGCGCATTCCAGACCGTAACGCCTCGATTGACCCTGTCTCCACCACACTCTCAGGCAGCACATTCCAGACCCTAACGCCTCAATTGACCCTGTCTCACCCACACTCTCAGGCAGCGCATTCCAGATCCTAATGCCGCGATTGACCCTGTCTGCCCCACACTCTCAGGCAGCACATTCCAGACCCTAACACCTCGAATGAACCTGCCTCCACCACACTCTCAGGCATAGCATTCCAGACCTAACGCCTCGATTGACCCTGTCTCCACCACACTCTCAGGCAGCACATTCCAGATCCCTAACGCCTCGATTGACCCTGTCTCCACCACACTCTCAGGCAGCACATTCCAGATCCTAACGCCTCGATTGACCCTGTCTCCACCACACTCTCAGGCAGCGCATTCCAGATCCTAACGCCTCGATTGACCCTGTCTCCCCAACACGCTAAGGCAGCACATTCCAGACCCTAACACCTTGATTGACCCTGTCTCCACCACACTCTCAGGCAGCGCATTCCAGACCCTAACGCCTCGATTGACCCTGTCTCCACCACACTCTCAGGCAGCACATTCCAGACCCTAACGTCTCAATTGAACCTGTCTCCACCACACTCTCAGGCAGCACATTCCAGACCCTAACGCCTCGATTGACCTGTCTCCACCACACTCTCAGGCAGCAGCATTCCAGACCCTAACGCCTCGATTGACCCTGTCTCCACCACACTCTCAGGCAGCACATTCCAGACCCTAACGCCTCGATTGACCCTGTCTCCACCACACTCTCAGGCAGCACATTCCAGTCCTAAAGCCTCGATTGACCCTGTCTCCACCACACTCTCAGGCAGCACATTCCAGACCCTAACGCCTCGATTGACCCTGTCTCCACCACACTCTCAGGCAGTGCATTCCAGACCCTAACGCCTCGATTGACCCTGTCTCCACCACACTCTCAGGCAGCACATTCCAGATCCCTAACGCCTCGATTGACCTGTCTCCACCACACTCTCAGGCAGCACATTCCAGATCCTAACGCCTCGATTGACCTGTCTCCCCACACTCTCAGGCAGCACATTCCAGATCCTAACGCCTCGATTGACCCTGTCTCCACCACACTCTCAGGCAGCACATTCCAGACCCTAACGCCTCGATTGAACCTGTCTCCACCACACTCTCAGGCAGCGCATTCCAGATCCTAACGCCTCGATTGACCCTGTCTCCACCACACTCTCAGGCAGCGCATTCCAGACCCAAACGCCTCGATTGAACCTGTCTCCACCACACTCTCAGGCAGCACATTCCAGGTCCTAACGCCTCGATTGACCCGTCCTCCACCACACTCTCAGGGCAGCGCATTCCAGATCCTAAGCCTCGATTGAACCTGTCTCCACGACACTCTCAGGCAGCACATTCCAGATCTAACGCCTCGATTGACCCTGTCTCCACCACACTCTCAGGCAGCACATTCCAGATCCTAACGCCTCGATTGACCCTGTCCTCCACCACACTCTCAGGCAGCACATTCCAGACCCTAACGCCTCGATTGACCTGTCTCCACCACATCTCAGGGCAGCGCATTCCAGACCCTAACGCCTCGATTGACCCTGTCTCCACCACACTCTCAGGCAGCAGCATTCCAGACCTAACGCCTCGATTGACCCTGACTCCACCACACTCTCAGGCAGGCAGGCATTCCAGATTCTAACGCCTCGATTGACCCTGTCTCCACCACACTCTCAGGCAGCGCATTACAGACCCAAACGCCTCGATTGAACCTGTCTCCACCACACTCTCAGGCAGCACATTCCAGATCCTAACGCCTCGATTGACCCTGTCTCCACCACACTCTCAGGCAGCACATTCCAGACCCTAACGCCTCGATTCACCCTGTCTCCCCACACTCTCAGGCAGCACATTCCTGATCGAACGCCTTGATTGACCCTGTCTCCACCACACTCTCAGGCAGTGCATTCTGGACACTAACGCCTCGATTGAACCTGTCTCCACCACACTCTCAGGCAGCGCATTCCAGACCTAACGCCTCGCTTGACCCTGTCTCCACCACACTCTCAGGCAGAGCATTCCAGACCCTAATGCCTCGATTGACCCTGTCTCCACCACACTCTCAGGCAGTGCATTCCACCCTAATGCCTCGATTGACCCTGTCTCCACCACACTCTCAGGCAGCGCATTCCAGACCCTAACAACTCGATTGACCCTGTCTCCACCACACTCTCAGGCAGCACATTCCAGATCCTAACGCCTCGATTGACCCTGTCTCCACCACACTCTCAGGCAGCGCATTCCAGACCCTAACGCCTCGATTGAACCTGTCTCCACCACACTCTCAGGCAGCACATTCCAGACCCTAACGCCTCGATTGACCCTGTCTCCACCACACTCTCAGGCAGCACATTCCAGACCCTAACGCCTCGATTGACCCTGTCTCCACCACACTCTCAGGCAGCACATTCCAGACCTAACGCCTCGATTGACCCTGTCTCCACCACACTCTCAGGCAGCACATTCCAGATCCTAACGCCTCGATTGACCCTGTCTCCACCACACTCTCAGGCAGTGCATTCCAGACCCTAACGCCTCGATTGACCGTGTCTCCACCACACTCTCAGGCAGCACATTCCAGACCCTAACGCCTCGATTGACCCTGTCTCCACCACACTCTCAGGCAGCACATTCCAGATCCTAACGCCTCGATTGAACCTGTCTCCACCACACTCTCAGGCAGCACATTCCAGATCCTAACGCCTCGATTGAACCTGTCTCCACCACACTCTCAGGCAGCACATTCCAGATCCTAACGCCTCGATTGACCCTGTCTCCACCACACTCTCAGGCAGCACATTCCAGACCCTAACGCCTCGATTGAACCTGTCTCCCCCACACTCTCAGGCAGCACATTCCAGATCCTAACGCCTCGATTGACCCTGTCTCCACCACACTCTCAGGCAGCACATTCCAGATCGAACGCCTTGATTGACCCTGTCTCCACCACACTCTCAGGCAGTGCATTCCGGACACTAACGCCTCGATTGACCCTGCCTCCACTACAACCTCAGGCAGCGCATTCCAGATCCTAACGTCTCAATTGAACCTGTCTCCACCACACTCTCAGGCAGCGCATTCAGACCCTAACGCCTCGATTGAACCTGCCTCCACCACACTCTCAGGCAGCACATTCCAGACCTAACGCCTCGATTGACCCTGTCTCCCCCACATCTCAGGCAGCACATTCCAGATCCTAACGCCTCGATTGACCCTGTCTCCACCACACTCTCAGGCAGCACATTCCAGACCCTAACGCCTCGATTGACCTGTCTCCACCACACTCTCAGGCAGCACATTCCAGATCCTAACGCCTCGATTGACCCTGTCTCCACCACACTCTCAGGCAGCACATTCCAGCCCCTAACGCCTCGATTGACCCTGTCTCCACCACACTCTCAGGCAGTAAATTCCAGACCCTAACGCCTCGATGGAACCTGTCTCCACCACACTCTCAGGGAGCATATTCCAGATCCTCACGCCTCAAATGAAACTGTCTCCCACACACTCTCAGGCAGCGCATTCCAGACCCTAATGCCTCGATTGAAACTGTCTCCACCACACTCTCAGGCAGAGCATTCCAGACCCTAACGCCTCGATTGACCCTGTCTCCACCACACTCTAAGCAGCACATTCCAGATCCTAACGTCTCAATTGACCCTGTCTCCCCCACACTCTCAGGCACCACATTCCAGACCCTAACGCCGCGATTGACCCTGTCTCCACCACACTCTCAGGCAGCGCATTCCAGATCCTAACGCCTCGATTGAACCTGTCTCCCCCACACTCTCAGGCAGCACATTCCAGACCCTAACGCCTCGATTGACCCTGTCTCCACCACACTCTCAGGCAGCACATTCCAGACCCTAACGCCTCGATTGAACCTGTCTCCACCACACTCTCAGGCAGCACATTCCAGACCCTAACGCCTCGATTGACCCTGTCTCCACCACACTCTCAGGCAGCACATTCCAGACCCTAACGCCTCGATTGACCCTGTCTCCACCACACTCTCAGGCAGCGCATTCCAGATCCTAACGCCTCGATTGAACCTGTCTCCACCACACTCTCAGGCAGCGCATTCCAGATCCTAACGCCTCGATTGACCCTGTCTCCACCACACTCTCAGGCAGCGCATTCCAGATCCTAACGCCTCGATTGACCCTGTCTCCACCACACTCTCAGGCAGCGCATCCAGATCCTAACGCCTCGATTGACCATGTCTCCACCACACTCTCAGGCAGCACATTCCAGACCCTAACGCCTCGATTGACCCTGTCTCCACCACACTCTCAGGCAGCACATTCCAGACCCTAACGCCTCGATTGACCCTGTCTCCACCACACTCTCAGGCAGCACATTCCAGATCCTAACGCCTCGATTGACCCTGTCTCCACCACACTCTCAGGCAGCACATTCCAGACCCTAACGCCTCGATTGACCTGTCTCCACCACACTCTCAGGCAGCGCATTCCAGATCCTAACGCCTCGATTGACCCTGTCTCCACCACACTCTCAGGCAGCGCATTCCAGACCCTAACGCCTCGATTGACCCTGTCTCCACCACACTCTCAGGCAGCACATTCCAGAACCTAACGCCACGAATGACCATGTCTCCACCACAATCTCAGGCAGCACATTCCTGATCCTAACGCCTCGATTGAACCTGTCTCCACCACACTCTCAGGCAGGACTTTCCAGATGCTAACGCCTCGATTGACCCTGTCTCCACCACACTCTCAGGCAGCACATTCCAGACCCTAACGCCTCGATTGAACCTGTCTCCACCACACTCTCAGGCAGCGCATTCCAGATCCTAACGCCTCGATTGACCCTGTCTCCACCACACTCTCAGGCAGCGCATTCCAGACCTAACGCCTCGATTGACCCTGTCTCCACCACACTCTCAGGCAGCGCATTCCAGACCCTAACGCCTCGATTGAACCTGTCTCCACCACACTCTCAGGCAGCAGCATTCCAGATCCTAACAGCCTCGATTGACCCTGTCTCCCCCACACTCTCAGGCAGCCATTCCAGACCCTAACGCCTCGATTGAACCATGTCCTCCACCACACTCTCAGGCAGCGCATTCCAGATCCCTAACGCCTCGATGACCCTGTCTCCACCACACTCTCAGGCAGCGCATTCCAGATCTAAACGCCTCGATTGACCTGGCTCCCCACACTTCTCAGGCAGCACATTCCAGACCCTAACGCCTCGATTGAACCTGTCTCCACCACACTCTCAGGCAGCACATTCAAGAGGCGAACGCCTCGATTGACCCTGTCTCCACCACACTATCAGGCAGTGCATTCCAGACCCTAACGCCTCGATATGAACCTGACTCCACCACACTCCTCAGGCAGCACATTCCAGACCTAACGCCTCGATTGAAACCTGTCTCCACACACTCTCAGGCAGCGCATTCCAATCCTAACGCCTCGATTGACCCTGCTTCTCACCACACTCTCAGGCAGCGCATTCCAGACCTAACGCCCTCGATTGACCCTGTCTCCCCCACACTCTCAGGCAGGCACATTCCAGATCCTAACGCCTCGATTGAACCTGTCTCCCCCACACTCTCAGGCAGCACATTCCTGACCCTAACGCCTCGATTGACCTGTCTCCCCGAACACTCTCAGGCAGCGCATTCCAGACCCTAACGCCTCGATTGAACCTGTCTCCACCACACTCTCAGGCAGCACATTCCAGACCCTAACGCCTCGATTGACCTGTCTCCACCACAATCTCAGGCAGCACATTCCAGACCCTAACGCCTCGATTGACCCTGTCCCCACCACACTCTCAGGCAGAGCATTCCAGATCCTAACGCCTCGATTGACCCTGTCTCCACCACACTCTCAGGCAGCACATTCCAGACCCTAACGCCTCGATTGACCCTGTCTCCACCACACTCTCAGGCAGCGCATTCCAGACCCTAACGCCTCGATTGACCCTGTCTCCACCACACTCTCAGGCAGCGCATTCCAGACCCTAACGCCTCGATTGAACCTGTCTCCACCACACTCTCAGGCAGCGCATTCCAGACCCTAACGCCTCGATTGAACCTGTCTCCACCACACTCTCAGGCAGCACATTCCAGACCCTAACGCCTCGATTGAACCTGTCTCCACCACACTCTCAGGCAGCGCATTCAGACCCTACTGCCTCGATTGAACCTGCCTCCACCAGAATCTCAGGCAGCGCATTCCAGACCCTAATTCCTCGATTGACCCTGTCTCCACCACACTCTCAGGCAGCGCATTCCAGACCCTAATGCCTCGATTGACCCTGCCTCCACCAGACTCTCAGGCAGCGCATCCAGATCCTAACGCCTTGATTGACCCTGTCTCCACCACACTCTCAGGCAGCGCATTCCAGATCCTAATGACTCGATTGACTCTGTCTCCCACACACTCTCAGGCAGCACATTCCAGACCCTAACGCCTCGATCGAACCTGTCTCCACCACACTCTCATGCAGTGCATTCCAGATCCTCACGCCTCAAGTGAAACTGTCTCCACCACACTCTCAGGCAGCACATTCCAGGTCCTAACGCCTCGACTGACCCTGTCTCCACCACACTCTCAGGCAGCACATTCCAGACCATAACGCCTCGATTGACCCTGTCTCCCGCACACTCTCAGGCAGCGCATTCCAGATCCTAACGCCTCAATTGACCCTGTGTCCACCACACTCTCAAGCAGCACATTCCAGATCCTAACGCCTCGATTGACCCTGTCTCCACCACACTCTCAGGCAGCACATTCCAGACCCTAACGCCTCGATTGACCCTGTCTCCACCACACTCTCAGGCAGCACATTCCAGATCCTAACGCCTCGATTGACCCTGTCTCCGCAACACTCTCAGGCAGCGCATTCCAGACCCTAACGCCTCGATTGAACCTGTCTCCCCCACTCACAGGCAGCGCATTCCAGAACCTAACGCCTTGATTGACCCTGTCTACCCCACACTCTCAGGCTGCACAGCCCAGATCCTAACCCCTCGATTGACCCTGCCTCCACCACACTCTCAGGCAGCACATTCCAGAACCTAACGCCTCGATTGACCCTGTCTCCACCACACTCTCAGGCAGTGCATTCCAGACCGTAACGCCTCGATTGACCCTGTCTCCACCACACTCTCAGGCAGCGCATTCCAGACCCTAACGCCTCGATTGACCCTGTCTCCACCACACTCTCAGCAGCGCATTCCAGACCCTAACGCCTCGATTGACCCTGTCTCCACCACACTCTCAGGCAGCAGCATTCCAGATCCTAACGCCTCGATTGACCCTGCTCTCCACCACACTCTCAGGCTGTGCATTGCAGATCCTAACGCCTCGATTGAACCTGTCTCCACCTCACTCTCAGGCAGCGCATTCCAGACCCTAACGCCTCGATTGACCTGTCTCCACCACACTCTCAGGCAGCGCATTCCAGACCCTAACGCCTCGATTGAACCTGTCTCCACCACACTCTCAGGCAGCAGCATTCCAGATCCTAACGCCTCGATTGACCTGTCTCCCCACACTCTCAGCAGCGCATTCCAGACCCTAAAGCCTCGATTGACCTGTCTCCACCACAGCTCTCAGGCAGCAGCATTCCAGACCCCTAACGCCTCGATTGACCCTGTCCTCCACCACACTCTCAGGCAGCGCATTCCAGATCCTAACGCCTCGATTGAACCTGTCTCCACCACACTCTCAGGCAACGCATTCCAGACCCTAACGCAGCGATTGACCCTGTCTCCACCACACTCTCAGGCAGCACATTCCAGACCCTAACGCTTCGATTGACCCTGTCTCCCACCACACTCTCAGGCAGCACATTCCAGACTCCTAACGCCTCGATTGACCCTGTCTCCACCACACTCTCAGGCAGGACATTCCAGACTCCTAACGCCTCGATTGACCCTGTCTCCACCACACTCTCAGGCAGCGCATTCCAGACCCTAACGCCTCGATTGACCCTGTCTCCACCACACTCTCAGGCAGCACATTCCAGACCCTAACGCCTCGATTGACCCTGTCTCCACCACACTCTCAGGCAGCACATTCCAGATCCTAACGCCTCGATTGAACCTGTCTCCACCACACTCTCAGGCAGCACATTCCAGAGGCTAACGCCTCGATTGACCCTGTCTCCACCACACTCTCAGGCAGTGCATTCCAGATCCTAACGCCTCGATTGAACCTGTCTCCACCACACTCTCAGGCAGCACATTCCAGATCCTAACGCCTCGATTGAACCTGTCTCCACCACACTCTCAGGCAGTGCATTCCAGATCCTAACGCCTCGATTGACCCTGTCTCCACCACACTCTCAGGCAGAGCATTCCAGACCCTAACGCCTCGATTGACCCTTCCTTCCGCCACACTCTCAGGCAGCGCATTCCAGACCCTAACGCCTCAATTGACCTTGTGCCACCACACTCTCAAGCAGTGCATTCCAGATCCCTAACTGCCTCGATTGACCCTGTCTCCACCACACTCTCAGGCAGCGCATTCCAGATCCTAACGCCTCGATTGACCCTGTCTCCACCACACTCTCAGGCAGCACATTCCAGATGCTAACGCCTCGATTGACCCTGTCTCCACCACACTCTCCGGCAGCACATTCCAGATCCTAACTCCTCGATTGAACCTGTCTGCACCACACTCTCAGGCAGCCATTCCAGACCTAACGCCTCGATTGAACCTGTCTCCACCACACTCTCAGGCAGCTGCATTCCAGATCCTAACGCCTCGATTGACCCTGTCTCCACCACACTCTCAGGCAGCACATTCCAGATCCCTAACGCCTCGATTGACCCTGTCTCCCCACACTCTCAGGCAGCTCATTCCAGATCCCTAACGCCTCGATTGACCCTGTCTCCACCACACCTCAGGCAGCAGCATTCCAGACCCTAACGCCTCGATTGAACCTGTCTCCACCACACTCTCAGGCAGCTCATTCCAGATCCTAACGCCTCGATTGACCTGTCTCCACCACACTCTCAGGCAGCGCATTCCAGAACCTAACGCCTCGATTGAACCTGTCTCCACCACACTCTCAGGCAGCACATTCCAGACCCTAACGCCTCGATTGACCCTGTCTCCACCACACTCTCAGGCAGTGCATTCCAGACCCTAACGCCGCGATTGACCCTGTCTCCACCACACTCTCAGGCAGCACATTCCAGATCCTAACGCCTCGATTGAACCTGTCTCCACCACACACTCAGGCAGCGCATTCCAGACCCTAATGCCTCGATTGACCCTGTCTCCACCACACTCTACGGCATTGCATTCCAGACACTAACGCGTCGATTGACCCTGTCTCCACCACACTCTCAGGCAGCGCATTCCAGATCCTAACGCCTCGATTGAACCTGTCTCCACCACACTCTCAGGCAGCGCATTCCAGACCCTAACGCCTCGATTGACCCTGTCTCCACCACACTCTCAGGCAGCGCATTCCAGATCCTAACGCCTCGATTGACCCTGTCTCCACCACACTCTCAGGCAGCACATTCCAGACCCTAACGCCTCGATTGAACCTGCCTCCACCACACTCTCAGGCAGCGCATTCCAGTCCCTAACGCCTCGATTGACCCTGTCTCCCCAACACTCTCAGGCAGCGCATTCCAGATCCTAACGCCTCGATTGACCCTGTCTCCACCACACTCTCAGGCAGCACATTCCAGACCCTAACGCCTCGATTGACCCTGTCTCCCCCACACTCTCAGGCAGCACATTCCAGACCCTAACGCCTCGATTGACCCTGTCTCCACCACACTCTCAGGCAGCACATTCCAGAGCCTAACGCCTCGATTGACCCTGTCTCCACCACACTCTCAGGCAGCGCATTCCAGATCCTAACGCCTCGATTGACTATGTCTCCACCACACTCTCAGGCAGCACATTCCAGATCTAACGCCTCGATTGAACCTGTCTCCACCACACTCTCAGGCAGCACATTCCAGACCCTAAAGCCTCGATTGACCCTGTCTCCACCACACTCTCAGGCAGCAGCATTCCAGAGCCTAACGCCTCGATTGACCCTGTCTCCACCACACTCTCAGGCAGCTGCATTCCAGATCCTAACGCCTCGATTGACCCTGTCTCCACCACACTCTCAGGCAGCACATTCAGACCTAACGCCTCGATTGACCCTGTCTCCACCACACTCTCAGGCAGCAGCATTCCAGATCCTAACGCCTCGATTGACCTGTCTCCACCACACTCTCAGGCAGCAGCATTCCAGACCTAACGCCTCGATTGACCTGTCTCCACCACACTCTCAGGCAGAGCATTCCAGACCTAACGCCTCGATTGACCTGTCTCCACCACACTCTCAGGCAGCACATTCCAGACCCTAACGCCTCGATTGACCTGTCTCCACCACACTCTCAGGCAGCACATTCCAGATCCTAACTGCCTCGATTGAACCTGTCTCCACCACACTCTCAGGCAGCACATTCCAGATCCTAAAGCCTCGATTGACCTGTCTCCACCACACTCTCAGGCAGCGCATTCCAGACCTAACGCCTCGATTGACCCTGTCTCCACCACACTCTCAGGCAGCACATTCCAGACCCTAACGCCTCGATTGACCCTGTCTCCACCACACTCTCAGGCAGCACATTCCAGATCCTAAGCCTCGATTGACCCTGTCTCCACCACACTCTCAGGCAGCAGCATTCCAGACCTAACGCCTCGATTGAACCTGTCTCCACCACACTCTCAGGCAGCACATTCCAGATCCTAACGCCTCGATTGACCCTGTCTCCACCAACACTCTGCAGCAGCATTCCAGACCCTAACGCCTCGATTGAACCTGTCTCCCCCACACTCTCAGCAAGCGCATTCCAGACCCTAACGCCTCGATTGAACTGTCTCCACCACACTCTCAGGCAGCGCATTCCAGACCCTAACACCTTGATTGAACCTGTCTCCCCCACACTCTCAGGCAGTGCATTCCAGACCCTAACGCCTCGATTGAACCTGTCTCCACCACACTCTCAGGCACCACATTCCAGACCCTAACGTCTCAATTGACCCTGTCTCCACCACACTCTCAGGCAGCACATTCCAAATCCTAACGCCTCGATTGAACCTGTCTCTACCACACTCTCAGGCAGCGCATTCCAGACCCTAACGCCTCGATAGAACCTGTCTCCCCCACGCTCTCAGGCAGCGTATTCCAGCCCCTAACGCCTCGATTGACCCTGTCTCCACCACACTCTCAGGCAGCGCATTCCAAACCCTAACGCCTCGATTGAACCTGTCTCCACCACACTCTCAGGCAGCGCATTCCAGAACCTAACGCCTCGATTGACCCTGTCTCCCCCACACTCTCAGGCAGCGCATTCCAGATCCTAACCCCTCGATTGACCCTGTCTCCACCACACTCTCAGGCAGCAGCATTCCAGACCTAACGCCTCGATTGACCTGTCTCCACCACACTCTCAGGGAGCGCATTCCAGACCCTAACGCCTCGAATGACCCTGTCTCCACCACACTCTCAGGCAGCACATTCCAGACCCTAACGCCTCGATTGAACCTGTCTCCACCACACTCTCAGGCAGAGCATTCCAGATCCTAACGCCTCGATTGACCCTGTCTCCACCACAATCTCAGGCAGGCACTTCCAGAGCCCTAACGCTCGATTGACCCTGTCTCCACCACACTCTCAGGCAGCACATTTCCAGAGGCTAACGCCTCGATTGACCCTGTCTCCACCACACTCTCAGGCAGCACATTCCAGATCCTAAAGCCTCGATTGAACCTGCCTCGAACACACTCTCAGGCAGCACATTCCAGAGGCTAACGCCTCGATTGACCCTGTCTCCACCACACTCTCAGGCAGTGCATTCCAGATCCTAACGCCTCGATTGAACCTGCCTCCACCACACTCTCAGGCAGCACATTCCAGACGCTAACGCCTCGATTGACCCTGTCTCCACCACACTCTCAGGCAGCACATTCCAGACCCTAACGCCTCGATTGACCGCTGTCTCCACCACACTCTCAGCAGGCACATTCCAGCTGCCTAACGCCTCGATTGACCCCTGTCTCCACCACACTCTCAGGCGTGCAATTCCAGACCCTAACGCCTCGATTGGCCCTGTCTGCACCACTCTCTCAGGCAGTGCATTCCAGACCCTAGCGCCTCGATTGACCCTGTCTCCACCACAATCTCAGGCAGTGCATTCCACCCTAAAGCCCCGATTGACCCTGTCCCCACCACACTCTCAGGCAGCACATTCCAGACCCTAATGCCTCGATTGACCCTGTCTCCACCACACTCTCAGGCAGTGCATTCCAGACCCTAACGCCTCGATTGACCCTGTCTCCACCACACTCTCAGGCAGAGCATTCCAGACCCTAACGCCTCGATTGACCCTGTCTCCACCACACTCTCAGGCAGCACATTCAGACCTAACGCCTCGATTGAACCTGTCTCCACCACACTCTCAGGCAGTGCATTCCAGATCCTAACGCCTCGATTGAACCTGTCTCCACCACACTCTCAGGCAGCAGCATTCCAGACCCTAACTGCCTCGATTGACCCTGTCTCCACCACACTCTCAGGCAGTGCATTCCAGATCCTAACGCCTCGATTGACCCAGTCTCCACCACACTCTCAGGCAGCGCATTCCAGACCCTAACGCCTCGATTGAACCTGTCTCCACCACACTCTCAGGCAGCGCATTCCAGACCCTAATGCCTCGATTGAACCTGTCTCCACCACACTCTCAGGCAGCACATTCCAGATCCTAAAGCCTCGATTGACCTGTCTCCACCACACTCTCAGGCAGCAGCATTCCAGACCTAACGCCTCGATTGACCCTGTCTCCACCACACTCTCAGGCAGCAGCATTCCAGACGCTAACGCCTCGATTGACCCTGTCTCCACCACACTCTCAGGCAGGCACATTCCAGATCCCTAACGCCTCGATTGACCTGTCTCCACCACACTCTCAGCAGCAGCATTCCAGAGCCTAACGCCTCGATTGAACCCTGTCTCCACACACTCTCAGGCAGCCATTCCAACCCTAACGCCTCGATTGACCCTGTCTCCACCACACTCTCAGGCAGGCAATTCCAGAGCCTAACGCCTCGATTGACCTGTCTCCACCACACTCTCAGGCAGTGCATTCCAGATCCTAACGCCTCGATTGACCCTGTCTCCACCACACTCTCAGGCAGCGACTTCCAGACCCTAACGCCTCGATTGACCTGTCTCCACCACACTCTCAGGCAGCACATTCCAGACCCTAACGCCTCGATTGACCTGTCTCCACCACACTCTCAGGCAGCACATTCCAGACCTAACGCCTCGATTGAACCTGTCTCCACCACACTCTCAGGCAGCAGCATTCCAGACCCTAACGCCTCGATTGAACCCTGTCTCCACCACACTCTCAGGCAGTGCATTCCAGACCCTAACGCCTTGATTGACCCTGTCTCCACCACACTCTCAGGCAGCACATTCTGGACACTAACGCCTCGATTGACCCTGCCTCCACTACAACCTCAGGCAGCGCATTCCAGATCCTAATTCCTCGATTGAACCTGTCTCCATCACACTCTCAGGCAGCGCATTCCAGACTCTAACGCCACGATTCAACCTGTTTCCACCACACTCACAGGCAGCACATTCCAGACCCTAACGCCTCAATTGAACCTGTCTCCACCACACTCTCAGGGCATGCACGTTCCAGACCCTAAAGCGTCGATTGACCCCTGTCATCCACCACACTCTCAGGCAGCAGCATTCCAGATCCTAACGCCTCGATTGACCTGTCTCCACCGACACTCTCAGCTGCAGCACATTCCAGATCCCTAACGCACATCGATTGACCCTGTGTCCACCTACGCTTCAGGCAGAGCATTACAGACCAAAACGCCTCGAATGAACCTGTCTCCACCACAACTCTCAGGCAGGCAATTCCAACCCTAACGCCTCGATTGACCCTGTCTCCACCAGACCTCTCAAGCAGCATATTCCATATCCTAACAGCCTCGATTGACCCTGCCTCCACCAGCAGCTCTCAGGCAGCGCATTCCAGAACACTAACGCCTCGAATGACCTGTCACCCCCACACCTCAGGCAGCACATTGCAGACCCTAACGCCTCAATTGACAATGTCTCCACCACACTCTCAGGCAGCACATTCCAGATCCTAACGCCTCGGTTGACCCTGTCTCACCACAATCTCCTGGCAGCAGTTCCAGATCCTAACGCCTGGATTGACCTGTCTCCACCACACTCTCAGGCAGCGCATTCCAGACCCTAACGCCTCGATTGACCGATCTCCACACACTCTCAGGCAGCAGCATTCCAGAGCCTAACGCCTCGATTGACCTGTCTCCCTCCACACTCTCAGCAGCACATTCAGATCCTAACGCCTCGATTGAACCGTCTCGCACCACACTCTCAGCAGGCACTTTCCAGACCTAACGCCTCGATTGACCCTGTCTCCACCACACTCTCAGGCTAGAGCATTCCAGAGCCTAAAGCCCTCGATTGAACCTGCCTCCACCACACTCTCAGGCAGCACATTCCAGCTAACGCCTCGATTGACCCTGTCTCCACCACACTCTCAGGCAGCACATTCCGAACCTAACGCCTCGATTGAAGCCTGTCTCCACCACACTCTCAGCAGCACATTCCAGACCCTAATGCCTCGATTTGACCCTGTTCTCACCACACTCTCCAGGCTGCACATTCCAGACACTAACGCCTCGATTGACCCTGTCTCCACCACACTCTCAGGCAGCGCATTCCAGACCCTACACGCCTCGATTGACCCTGTCTCCACCACACTCTCGGCAGCTGCATTCCAGACCCTAAAGCCTCGATTGATCTGTCTCCCCACACTCTCAGGAAGCCCATTCCAGACCCTAAAGCCCTCGATTGACCCTGTCTCACCACACTCTCAGGCAGTGCATTCCAGAACCTAACACCCTCGATTGAACCTGTCTCCACCACACTCTCAGGCAGCACATACCAGATCTAAAGCCTCGATTGACCCTGTCTCCTCAACACTCTCAGGCAGCACATTCCAGACGCGTAACGCCTCGATTGAACCTGTCTCCACCACACTCTCAGGCAGCACATCCAGATCTAACGCCTCGATTGAACCTGTCTCCCACCCACACTCTCAGGCAGTGCATTCCAGACCCTAACGCCTCGATGAACCTGTCTCCACCACACTCTCAGGCAGCACATCCAGACCCTAATGCCTCGATTGATCCTGTCTCCCCACACTCTCAGGCAGTGCATTCCAGACCTAACGCCTCGATTGACCCTTCCTCCACCAAACTCTCAGGCAGCGCATTCCTGATCCTAACGCCTCGATTGACCCTGTCTCCCCCACACTCTCAGGCAGTGCATTCCAGACCCTAACGCCTCGATTGACCCTGTCTCCACCACACTCTTAAGGAGTACATTCCAGACCCTAAAGTCTCGAATGAGCCTGTCTCCCCCACACTCTCAGGCAGCACATTCCAGATCCTAACGCCTCGATTGACCATGTCTCCACCACACTCTCAGGCAGCACATTCCAGACCCTAATGCCTCGATTGAAGCTGTCTACCCCACACACTCAGGAAGCACATTCCAGATCCTAATGCCTCAATTGAACCTGTCTCCCCCACACTCTCAGGCAGCACCTTCCAGATCCTAACGCCTCGATTGACCCTGTCTCCACCACACTCTCAGCAGGCACATTCCAGACTCCTAACGCCTCGATTGAACCTGTCTCCATCACACTCTCAGGCAGCGACATTCCAGACGCTAACGCCTCGATTGACCCTGTCTCCACCACACTCTCAGGCAGGCACATTCCAGACCTAACCCTCGATTGACCCTGTCTCCACCACACTCTCAGGCAGCACATTCCAGACCCTAACGCCTCGATTGACCCTGTCTCCACCACACTCTCAGGCAGGCATTTCCAGAGCCTAACGCCTCGATTGACCTGTCTCCACCACACTCTCAGGCAGGCACTTCCAGACCCTAACGCCTCGATTGACCCTGTCTCCACCACACTCTCAGGCAGCGCATTCCAGACCCTAACGCCTCGATTGAACCTGTCTCCACCACACTCTCAGGCAGCACATTCCAGACCTAACGCCGCGATTGACCGTCTCCACCAGACACTCAGGCAGCACTTTCCAGACACTAACGCCTCGATTGACCCTGTCTCCACCACACTCTCAGGCAGCACATTCCAGATCCTAACGCCTCGATTGAACCTGCCTCCACCACACTCTCAGGCAGCACATTCCAGACCCTAACGCCTCGATTGACCCTGTCTCCACCACACTCTCAGGCAGCACATTCCAGATCTAACGCCTCGATTGACCTGTCTCCACCACACTCTCAGGCAGCACATTCCAGACCTAACGCCTCGATTGACCCTGTCTCCACCACACTCTCAGGCAGCACATTCCAGATCCTAACGCCTCGATTGACCTGTCTCCACCACACTCTCAGGCAGCCATTCCAGACCCTAACGCCTCGATTGACCTGTCTCCACCACACTCTCAGGCAGCGCATTCCAGAGCTAACGCCTCGATTGAACCTGTCTCCCTCACACTCTCAGGCAGCGCATTCCAGACCCTAACGCCTCGATTGACCCTGTCTCCACCACACTCTCAGGCAGCACATTCCAGATCCTAAAACCTCGATTGAACCTGTCTCCACCACACTCTCAGGAAGTGCATTCCAGAACCTAATGCCTCGCTTGAACCTGTCTCCACCACACTTTCAGGCAGCACATTCCAGATCCTAACGCCTCGATTGAACCTGCCTCCACCCAATCTCAGGCAGCGCATTCCAGACCCCTAAACGCCTCGATTGACCCTGTCTCCACCACACTCTCAGGCCAGCACATTCCAGACCCTAACGCCTCGAATGACACTGTCTCCACCACACTCTCAGGCAGCGCATTCCAGATCCTAACGCCTCGATTGACCTCTGTCTCCACCACACTCTCAGGCAGGCACATTCCAGACCCTAATGCCTCGATTGACCCTGTCTCCCCCCACACTCTCAGGCAGGCCATTCCAGACCCTAATGCCTCGATGGAACCTGTCTCCACACACTCTCAGGCAGCACATTCCAGATCCTAACGCCTCGATTGACCTGTCCCCCACCACACTCTCAGGCAGCGCATTCCAGACCCTAACGCCTCGATTGACCCTGTCTCCACCACACTCTCAGGCAGAGCATTCCAGACCCTAAAGCCTCGATTGACCCTGTCTCCACCACACTCTCAGCAGCACATTCCAGAGCCTAACGCCTCGATTGACCTGTCTCCACCACACTCTCAGGCAGCAGCATTCCAGACCTAACGCCTCGATTGAACCTGTCTCCCCCACACTCTCAGGCAGCGCATTACAGACCCAAACGCCTCGATTGAACCTGTCTCCACCACACTCTCAGGCAGCACATTACAGGTCCTAACGCCTCGATTGACCATGTCTCCACCACACTCTCAGGCAGTGCATTCCAGACCCTAATGCCTCGATTGACCCTGTCTCCACCACACTCTGAGGCAGTGCATTCCAGACCCTAACGCCTCGATTGACCCTGTCTCCACCACACTCTCAGGCAGCGCATTCCAGACCCTAATGCCTCGATTGAACCTGTCTCCACACACTCACAGCAGCACATTCCAGATCCTATCGCTTCGATTGAACCTGCTCTCCCACCACACTCTCAGGCAGCGCCATTCCAGAATCCTAAAAGCTCGATTGACCCTGTCTCCACCACACTCTCAGGCAGCGCTATTCCAGACCTAACGCTCGTATTGAACCTGTCTCACCACACTCTCAAGCAGGGCATTCCAGATCCTAACGCCTCGATTGACCTGTCTCCACACACTCTCAGGCCAGCACATTCCAACCCTAACGCCTCGATTGACCCTGTCTCCCACCACACTCTCAGGGCAGCACATTCCAGACCCTAACGCCTCGATTGACCCTGTCTTCCACCACACTCTCAGGCAGCACATTCCAGACCCTAACGCCTCGATTGACCCTGTCTCCACCACACTCTCAGGCAGCACTTCCAATCCCTAAAGCCTCGATTGACCCTGTCTCCACCACAATCTCAGGCAGCACATTCCAGACCCTAACACCTCGATTGAACCTGTCTCCACCACACTCTCAGGCAGCGCATTCCAGATCCTAATGACTCGATTGACTCTGTCTCCCACACACTCTCAGGCAGCACATTCCAGACCCTAACGCCTCGATTGAACCTGTCTCCACCACACTCTCAGGCAGTGCATTCCAGATCCTAACGCCTCGATTGAAACTGTCTCCACCACACTCTCAGGGCAGCACATTCCAGATCCTAAGCCTCGATTGACCTGTCTCCACCACACTCTCAGGCAGCTGCATTCCAGATCCTAACGCCGCGATTGAACCTGTCTCCTCACACAGTCTCAGGCAGCAGCATTCCAGAGACCTAACGCCTCGATTGAACCTGTCTCCACCACACTCTCAGGCAGCACATTCCAGATCCTAAAAGCCTCGATTGACCTCTGTCCACCCACCACTCTCAGGCAGCCCATTCCAGACTCCTAACGCCTCGATTGAACCCTGACTCCACCACACTCTCAGGCAGCGCATTCCAGACCCTAACGCCTCGATTGACACCTGCTCCCCCACACTCTCAGGCAGCACATTCCAGACGCTAACGCCTCGATTGACCCTGTCTCCACCACACTCTCAGGCAGGCACATTCCAGATCCTAACGCCTCGATTGAACCTGCCTCCACCACACTCTCAGGCAGCACATTTCCAGACCTAACGCCTCGATTGACCCTGTCACCACCACACTCTCAGGCAGCACATTCAGACTCCTACGCCTCGATTGACCCTAGTCTCCACCACACTCTCGGGCAGCACATTCCAGACACTAACGCCTCGATTGACGCTGTCTCCACCACACTCTCAGGCAGTGCATTCCAGATCCTAACACCTCGATTGAACCAGTCTCCACCACACTCTCAGGCAGTGCATTCCAGACCCTAATGCCTCGATTGACCCTGTCTCCACCACACTCTCAGGGAGCACATTCCAGATCCTAACGCCTCAATTGGCCCTGTCTCAACCACACTCTCGAGGAGCAGCACATTCCAGGACCTACGCCTCATTGACCACTGCTCCACGAAACTCTCAGGCAGCGCATTCCAGAATCCCTAGACGCCTCGATTGACCCTAGTCTCCACTACACTCTCAGGCAGGCACGTTCTCAGACCCTAACGCCCTCGGATTGGGACCCCTGTCTCACCACACTCTCAGCAAGCAATTCCCAGATCCCTAATGCCTCGATTTACCTCTTTCCTCCACACTCTCAGGCAGCGCATTCAAGACCCTAACGCCTCGATTGAACCTGTCTCCCACCACACTCTCAGGCAGCACATTCAGACCTAACGCCTCGATTGAACCCTGTCTCCACACACTCTCAGGCAGCGCATTCCAGACCCTAATGCCTCGATTGAACCTGTCTCCACCACAATCTCAGGCAGCACATTCCAGACACTAAACGCCTCGATTGACCTGTCTCCACCACAACTCTCAGGCTGCACATTCCAGATCCTAACGCCTCGATTGACCCTGTCTCCACAACACTCTCAGGCATCGCATTTCCAGACCTAAAACCTCGATTGACCCTGTCTCACCACACTCTCAGGCAGCACATTCCAGATCCTATCCTCGATTGAACCTGTCTCCTTCACACTCTCAGGCAGCACATTCCAGACGCTAACGCCTCGATTGACCCTGTCTCCACCACACTCTCAGGCAGCACATTCCAGACGCTAACGCCTCGATTGACCCTGTCTCCACCACACTCTCAGGCAGCACATTCCAGACGCTAACGCCTCGATTGACCCTGTCTCCACCACACTCTCAGGCAGCACATTCCAGACCCTAAAGCCTCGATTGAACCTATCTCCCCCACACCTTCAGGCAGCGCATTTCCAGACCCTAACGCTCGATGGACCTGTCTCCACCACACTCTCAGGCAGGCACATTCCAGACCTAACGCCTCGATTGAACCTGTCTCACCACACTCTCAGGCAGGCATTCCAGATCCTAACGCCTCGATTGACCACGGTCTCCACCACACTCTCAGGCAGCACATTCCAGACACTAACGCCTCGATTGACCCTGTCTCCACCACACTCTCAGCGAAGCGCATTCCAGATCCTAACGCCTCGATTGACCCTGTCTCCCCACACTCTCAGGCAGTGCATTCCAGACCTAACGCCTCGATTGACCTGTCTCCCACCGACACTCTCAGACAGCATTCCAGACCTAACGCCTCGATTGACCCTGTCTCCACCACACTCTCAGGCAGCAGCATTCCAGATCCTAACGCCTCGATTGACCTGTCTCCACCACACTCTCAGGCAGCAGCAGTCCAGACACTAACGCCTCGATTGACCCTGTCTCCACCGACACTCTCAGGCAGTGCATTCCAGACCCTAACGCCTCGATTGACCTGTCTCCACCACACTCTCAGGCAGCAGCATTCAGACCCTAACGCCTCGATTGAACCTGTCTCCACCACACTCTCAGGCAGCGCATTCCGGTCCTAACGCCTCGATTGAACCTGTCTCCACCACACTCTCAGGCCAGCGCATTCCAGAGCCCTAACGCCTCGATTGAACCTGTCTCCACCACACTCTCAGGCAGTGCATTCAGACCCTAACCCTCGATTGAACCTGTCTCCACCACACTCTCAGGCAGCTGCATTCCCAGATCCTAACGCCTCGATTGACCCTGTCTCCACCACACTCTCAGGCAGCACATTCCAGGTCCTAACGCCTCGACTGACCCTGTCTCCACCACACTCTCAGGCAGTGCTTTCCAGATCCTAACGCCTCGATTGACCCTGTCTCCACCACACTCTCAGGCAGCACATTCCAGTCCCTAACACCTCGATTGAACCTGCCTCCACCGACACCTCAGGCAGCAGCATTCCAGATCCTAACGCCTCGATTGACCCTGCTCCACCACACTCTCAGGCAGCAGCATTCCAGAGCCTAACGCCTCGATTGACCTGTCTCCACCACACTCTCAGGCAGCACATTCCAGATCCTAACGCCTCGATTGACCCTGTCTCCACACACTCTCAGGCAGCCATTCCAGACCTAACGCCTCGATTGACCCTGTCCCCACCACACTCTCAGGCAGCGCATTCCAGATCCCAACGCCTCGATTGAACCTGTCTCCACCACACTCTCAGGCAGCACATTCCAGACCCTAATGCCTCGATTGAAGCTGTCTCCACCACAATCTCAGGCAGCACATTCCAGACCCTAACGCCGCGATTGACCCTGTCCCCACCACACTCTCAGGCAGCGCATTCCAGATCCTAACGCCTCGATTGACCCTGTCTCCACCACACTCTCAGGCAGCGCATTCCAGACCCTAACGCCTCGATTGAACCTGCCTCCACCGACACTCTCAGGCAGCGCATTCCAGACCCTAAGCCCTCGATTGAACGCTGTCTCCACCACACTCTCAGGCAGCACATTCCAGATCCTAATGCCTCGATTGACCCTGTCTCCACCACACTCTCAGGCAGCACATTCCAGATCCTAACGCCTCGATTGACCCTGTCTCCACCACACTCTCAGGCAGCGCATTCCAGATCCTAACGCCTCGATTGAACCTGTCTCCACCACACTCTCAGGCAGCACATTCCCGACTCTAACGCCTCGATTGACCCTGTCTCCACCACACTCTCAGGCAGCACATTCCAGAGCCTAACGCCTCGATTGACCCTGTCTCCACCACATTCTCAGGCAGTGCATTCCAGACCCTAACGCCTCGATTGACCCTGTCTCCACCACACTCTCAGACAGCGCATTCCAGACCCTAACGCCTCGATTGAACCTGTCTCCACCACACTCTCAGGCAGCACATTCCAGACCCTAACGCCTCGATTGACCCTGTCTCCACCACACTCTCAGGCAGGCACTTCCAGACCCTAACGCCTCGATTGAACCCTGTCTCCACCACACTCTCAGGCAGTGCATTCCAGACCCTAACGCCTCGATTGACCCTGTCCTCCACCACACTCTCAGCAGCACATTCCAGACCCTAACGCCTCGATTGAACCTGTCTCCACCACACTCTCAGGCAGTGCATTCCAGACCCTAACGCCTCGATTGAACCTGTCCCACCACACTCTCAGGCAGCACATTCAGACCCTAACTGACTCGATTGACCCTGTCTCCACCACACTCTCAGGCAGGCCATTCCAGACCCTAACGCCTCGATTGACCTGTCTCCACCACACTCTCAGGCAGCGCATTCCAGATCCTAACGCCTCGATTGACCCTGTCTCCACCACACTCTCAGGCAGCACATTCCAGATCCTAACGCCTCGATTGACGCTGTCTCCACCACACTCTCAGGCAGCGCATTCCAGATCCTAACGCAGCGATTGACCATCTCCACCACAGTCTCAGGCAGAGCATTCCAGAGGCTAACGCCTCGATTGACCCTGTCTCCACCACACTCTCAGGCAGCAGCATTCCAGACCCTAACGCCTCGATTGACCCTGTCTCCACCACACTCTCAGGCAGCAGCATTCCAGACCCTAACGCCTCGATTGAACCTGTCTCCACCACACCTCAGGCAGCACATTCCAGACGCCTAACGCCTCGATTGACCCTGTCTCCACCACACTCTCAGGCAGCACATTCCAGACCCTAACGCCTCGATGACCCTGTCTCCACCACACTCTCAGCAGCACATTCCAGATCCTAACGCCTCGATTGAACCTGTCTCCACCACAATCTCAGGCAGAGCTTTCCAGACCCTAACGCCTCGATTGACCTGTCTCCCCACACTCTCAGGCAGGCCATTCCAGACCTAACGCCTCGATGACCTGTTCTCCACACACTCTCAGGCAGTGCATTCCAGATCCTAACCCTCGATTGAACCTGTCCTCCACCACACTCTCAGGCAGCCATTCCAGATCCTAAACGCCTCGATTGAACCTGTCTCCACCACACTCTCAGGCAGCGCATTCCAGAGCCTAACGCCTCGATTGACCCTGTCTCCACCACACTCTCTGGGCAGCGCATTCCAGACACTAACGCCTCGATTGACCCTGTCTCCACCACACTCTCAGGCAGCACATTCCAGATCCTAACGCCTCGATTGAACCTGCTCGCACCACACTCTCAGGCAGCGCATTCCAGAGGCTAACGCCTCGATTGACCCTGTCTCCACCACACTCTCGGGCAGCACATTCCAGACACTAACGCCTCGATTGACCCTGTCTCCACCACACTCTCAGGCAGCGCATTCCAGATCCTAACGCCTCGATTGAACCTGTCTCCACCACACTCTCAGGCAGCTGCATTCCAGATCCTAACGCCTCGATTGACACTGTCTCCACCACAACTCTCAGGCAGCAGCATTCCAGATCCTAATGCCTCGATTGACCCTGTCCTCCACCACACTCTCAGGCAGCACATTCCAGATCCTAACGCCTCGATTGAGCTGTCTCCACCACACTCTCAGGCAGCACATTCCAGACCCTAACGCCTCGATTGACCCCTGTCTCCACCACAATCTCAGGCAGCTGCATTCCAGATCCCTAACGCCTCGATTGACCGTCTCCACCACACCTCTCAGGCAGCACATTCCAGACCTAATCGCCTCGATTTGACCGTCTCCACCACACTCTCAGGCAGCACTTTCCAGACCCTAACGCCTCGATTGAACATGTCTCCACCACACTCTCAGGCAGCACATTCCAGATCCTAACGCCTCGATTGAACCTGCCTCCACGCAGTCTCAGGCAGCACATTCCAGAGGCTAACGCCTCGATTGACCCTGTCTCCACCACACTCTCAGGCAGCACATTCCAGATCCTAACGCCTCGATTGAACCTGCCTCCACCACACTCTCAGGCAGCACATTCCAGATCCTAACGCCTCGATTGAACCTGTCTCCACCACACTCTCAGCAAGCACATTCCAGACCTAACGCCTCGATTGACCCTGTCTCCACCACACTCTCAGGCAGTGCATTCCAGACCTAACGCCTCGATTGACCCAGTCTCCCACCACACTCTCAGGCAGCGCAATTCCATACCCTAACGCCTCGATTGAACCTGTCTCCACCACACTCTCAGGCAGCGCATTCCAGACCCTAACCACTCGATTGAACCTGTCTCCACCACACTCTCAGGCAGCACATTCCAGACCTAACGCCTCGATTGACCCTGTCTCCACCACACTCTCAGGCAGCACATTCCAGACCCTAACGCCTCGATTGACCCTGTCTCCACCACACTCTCAGGCAGCACATTCCAGACCCTAACGCCTCGATTGACCCTGTCTCCACCACACTCTCAGGCAGCACATTCCAGACCCTAACGCCTCGATTGACCCTGTCTCCACCACACTCTCAGGCAGCACATTCCAGACCCTAACGCCTCGATTGACCCTGTCTCCACCACACTCTCAGGCAGCACATTCCAGACCCTAACGCCTCGATTGACCCTGTCTCCACCACACTCTCAGGCAGCACATTCCAGACCTAACGCCTCGATTGACCCTGTCTCCACCACACTCTCAGGCAGCACATTCCAGACCCTAACGCCTCGATTGACCCTGTCTCCACCACACTCTCAGGCAGCAGCATTCCAGATCCTAACGCCTCGATTGACCCTGTCTCCCACACACTCTCAGGCAGCACATTCCAGACCTAACGCCTCGATTGACCTGTCTCCACCACACTCTCAGGCAGCGCATTCCAGACCTAACGCCTCGATTGACCCTGTCTCCACCACACTCTCAGGCAGCTGCATTCCAGATCCTAAACGCCTCGATTGACCCTGTCTCCACCACACTCTCAGGCAGCACATTCCAGACCTAACGCCTCGATTGACCCTGTCTCACCACACTCTCAGGCAGCACATTCCAGACCCTAACGCCTCGATTGACCCTGTCTCCACCACACTCTCAGGCAGCAGCATTCCAGACCTAACGCCTCGATTGACCCTGTCTCCACCACACTCTCAGGCAGCACATTCCAGACCTAACGCCTCGATTGACCCTGTCTCCACCACACTCTCAGGCAGCGCATTCCAGACCTAACGCCTCGATTGACCCTGTCTCCACCACACTCTCAGGCAGCACATCTCCAGACGCCTAACGCCTCGATTGAACCTGTCCTCCACCACACTCTCAGGCAGCACATTCCAGATCCTAACGCCTCGATTGAACCTGTCTCCAACACCCTCTCAGGCAGCACATTCCAGCCCCTAACGCCTCGATTGACCCTGTCTCCACCACACTCTCAGGCAGTAAATTCCAGACCCTAACGCCTCGATGGAACCTGTCTCCACCACACTCTCAGGCAGCAGCATTCCAGATCCTAACGCCTCGATTGAACCTGTCTCCACACACTCTCAGGCAGCGCATTCCAGACCCTAACGCCTCGATTGACCCTGTCTCCACCACACTCTCAGGCAGGCACATTCCAGACCCTAACGCCCTCGATTGACCCTGTCTCCCCGACACTCTCAGGCAGCACATTCCAGATCCTAACGCCTCGATTGACCCTGTCTCCACCACACTCTCAGGCAGCACATTCCAGACCCTAACGCCTCGATTGAACCTGTCTCCACGACACTCTCAGGCAGCACATTCCAGATCCTAACGCCTCGATTGACCCTGTCTCCACCACACTCTCAGGCAGCACATTCCAGACGCTAACGCCTCGATTGACCCTGTCTCCACCACACTCTCAGGCAGTGCATTCCAGACCCTAACGCCTCGATTGACCCTGTCTCCACCACACTCTCAGGCAGCACATTCCAGACCCTAACGCCTCGATTGAACCTGTCTCCACCACACTCTCAGGCAGCCCATTCCAGACCCTAACGCCTCGATTGACCCTGTCTCCACCACACTCTCAGGCAGCACATTCCAGATCCTAACGCCTCGATTGAACCTGTCTCCCCCACACTCTCAGGCAGCACATTCCAGATCCTAACGCCTCGATTGAACCTGTCTCCACCACACTCTCAGGCAGCTCATTCCAGGACCTAACGCCTCGATTGACCTGTCTCCACCACACTCTCAGGCAAGCACATTCCAGACCCTAACGCCTCGATTGACCCTGTCTCCACCACAATCTCAGGCAGCACATCAAAGATACTAACGCCTCGAATAAACCTGACTCCACCACACTCTCAGGCAGAGCATTCCAGATCCTAACGCCTCGATTGACCTGTCTCCACCACACTCTCAGGCAGGCACTTCAGAACCTAACGCCTCGATTGACCCCTGTCTCACCACACTCTCAGGCAGCACATTCCAGATCCTAACGCCTCGATTGACCCTGTCTCCACCACACTCTCAGGCAGCACATTCCAGACCTAACGCCTCGATTGACCCTGTCTCCACCACACTCTCAGGCAGCACATTCCAGACGCTAACGCCTCGATTGACCCTGTCTCCACCACACTCTCAGGCAGCACATTCCAGACCCTAACGCCTCGATTGACCCTGTCTCCACCACACTCTCAGGCAGCACATTCCAGACGCTAAAGCCTCGATTGACCCTGTCTCCACCAACACTCTCAGGCAGCACATTCCAGATCCTAACGCCTCGATTGATCCCTGTCTCCACCACACTCTCAGGCAGCACATTCAGACCCTAACGCCTCGATTGAACCTGTCTCCACCACACTCTCAGGCAGAGCATCCAGATCCTTAACGCCTCGATTGCCCCTGTCTCCACCACAATCTCAGGCAGCAATCCAAGACCTAACGCCTCGAATGAACCCTGACTCCCCCACACTCCTCAGGCAGCACATTCCAGATCCTAACGCCTCGATTGACCAGTCTCCACCACACTCTCAGGCAGTCGCATTCCAGAGCTAACGCCTCGATTGACCCTGTCTCCCCCGACACTCTAGGCAGCACATTCCAGATCGCTAACGCTCGATTGACCCTGTCTCCACCACACTCTCAGGCAGCACATTCCAGATGCTAACGCCTCGATTGAACCTGTCTCTCCGACACTCTCAGGCAGCGCATTCCAGATTCTAACGCCTCGATTGACCCTGTCTCCACCACACTCTCAGCAGCACATTCCAGACCCTAACGCCTCGATTGAACCTGTCTCCACCACACTCTCAGGCAGAGCATTCCAGACCCTAATGCCTCGATTGACCCTGTCTCCACCACACTCTCAGGCAGCGCATTCAAGACCCTAACGCCTCGATTGACCCTGTCTCCACCACACTCTCAGGCAGCCCATTCCAGACCCTAACGCCTCGATTGACCATCTCCACCACACTCTCAGGCAGCGCATTCCAGAGGCTAACGCCTCGATTGACCCTGTCTCCACCACACTCTCAGGAAGCGCATTCCAGACCCTAACGCCTCGATTGACCCTGTCTCCACCACACTCTCAGGCAGCGCATTCCAGACCCTAAAGCCTCGATTGACCCTGTCTCCACCACACTCTCAGGCAGCACATTCCAGATCCTAACGCCTCGATTGACCCTGTCTCCACCACACTCTCAGGCAGAGCATTCCAGACGCTAACGCCTCGATTGACCCTGTCTCCACCACACTCTCAGGCAGCACATTCCAGACCCTAACGCCTCGATTGAACCAGTCTCCACCACACTCTCAGGCAGCGCATTCCAGATCCTAATGCCTCGATTGAACCTGTCTCCTTCACACTCTCAGGCAGCACATTCCAGATCCTAATGCCTCGATTGAACCTGTCTCCCCTACACTCTCAGGCATCCCATTCCAGATCCTAAAAACTCGATTGAACCTGTCTCCACCACACTCTCAGGCAGCACATTCCAGAGGCTAACGCCTCGATTGACCCTGTCTCCACCACACTCTCAGGCAGCACATTCCAGATCCTAACGCCTCGATTGAACCTGTCTCCACCACACTCTCAGGCAGCACATTCCAGACGCTAACGCCTCGATTGACCCTGTCTCCACCACACTCTCAGGCAGCGCATTCCAGATCCTAACGCCTCGATTGACCCTGTCTCCACCACACTCTCAGGCAGCACATTCCAGACCCTAACGCCTCGATTGACCCTGTCTCCACCACACTCTCAGGCAGCACATTCCAGATCCTAACGCCTCGATTGACCCTGTCTCCACCACACTCTCAGGCAGCACATTCCAGACACTAACGCCTCGATTGACCCTGTCTCCACCACACTCTCAGGCAGTGCATTCCAGATCCTAACGCCTCGATTGAACCTGTCTCCACCACACTCTCAGGCAGCACATTCCAGACCCTAACGCCTCGATTGACCCTGTCTCCACCACACTCTCAGGCAGCACATTCCAGACCTAACGCCTCGATTGACCCTGTCTCCACCACACTCTCAGGCAGTGCATTCCAGATCCTAACGCCTCGATTGAACCTGTCTCCACGACACTCTCAGGCAGCGCATTCCAGATCCGAACGCCTCGATTGACCCTGTCTCCACCACACTCTCGGGCAGCACATTCCAGACACTAACGCCTCGATTGACGCTGTCTCCACCACATTCTCAGGCAGTGCATTCCAGATCCTAACGCCTCGATTGACCCAGTCTCCACCACAATCTCAGGCAGTGCATTCCAGACCCTAACGCCTCGATTGACCCTGTCTCCACCACACTCTCAGGCAGCGCATTCCAGACCCTAACGCCTCGATTGACCCTGTCTCCACCACACTCTCAGGCAGCGCATTCCAGACCCTAACGCCTCGATTGACCCTGTCTCCACCACACTCTCAGGCAGCACATTCCAGACCCTAAAGCCTCGATTGAACCTGTCTCCCCCACACTGTCATGCAGCCCTTTCCAGACCCTAAAACCTCGATTGAACCTGTCTCCACCACACTCTCAGGCAGCACATTCCAGACCCTAGCGGCTCGATTGACCCTGTCTCCACCACAATCTCAGGCAGTGCATTCCACCCTAAAGCCCCGATTGACCCTGTCCCCACCACACTCTCAGGCAGCGCATTCCAGATCCCAACGCCTCGATTGAACCTGTCTCCACCACACTCTCAGGCAGCACATTCCAGACCCTAACGCCTCGATTGAACCTGTCTCCACCACACTCTCAGGCAGCACATTCCAGATCCTAACGCCTCGATTGACCCTGTCTCCACCACACTCTCAGGCAGCACATTCCAGATCCTAACGCCTCGATTGAACCTGTCTCCACCACACTCTCAGGCAGCGCATTCCAGATCCTAACGCCTCGATTGACCCTGTCTCCACCACACTCTCAGGCAGCGCATTCCAGACACTAACGCCTCGATTGACCCTGTCTCCACCACACTCTCAGGCAGTGCATTCCAGATCCTAACGCCTCGATTGAACCTGTCTCCACCACACTCTCAGGCAGCGCATTCCAGACCCTAACGCCTCGATTGACCCTGTCTCCACCACACTCTCAGGCAGTGCATTCCAGACCCTAACGCCTCGATTGACCCTGTCTCCACCACACTCTCAGGCAGCACATTCCAGATCCTAACGCCTCGATTGACCCTGTCTCCACCACACTCTCAGGCAGTGCATTCCAGACCCTAACGCCTCGATTGAACCTGTCTCCACCACACTCTCAGGCAGCACATTCCAGACCCTAACGCCTCGATTGAACCTGTCTCCCCCACACTCTCAGGCTGCACAGCCCAGATCCTAACCCCTCGATTGACCCTGCCTCCAACACAATCTCAGGCAGCGCATTCCAGATCCTAACGCCTCGATTGACCCTGTCTCCACCACACTCTCAGGCAGCACATTCCAGATCCTAACGCCTCGATTGACCCTGTCTCCACCACACTCTCAGGCAGCGCATTCCAGATCCTAACGCCTCGATTGACCCTGTCTCCACCACACTCTCAGGCAGCACATTCCAGACCCTAACGCCTCGATTGACCCTGTCTCCACCACACTCTCAGGCAGCACATTCCAGATCCTAACGCCTCGATTGAACCTGTCTCCACCACACTCTCAGGCAGAGCATTCCAGACCCTAACGCCTCGATTGACCCTGTCTCCACCACACTCTCAGGCAGTGCATTCCAGACCCTAACGCCTCGATTGACCCTGTCTCCACCACACTCTCAGGCAGCACATTCCAGACCCTAACGCCTCGATTGAACCTGTCTCCACCACACTCTCAGGCAGCACATTCCAGACCCTAACGCCTCGATTGACCTGTCTCCACCACACTCTCAGGCAGCACATTCCAGACCTAACGCCTCGATTGACCCTGTCTCCACCACACTCTCAGGCAGCACATTCCAGACCTAACTGCCTCGATTGAACCTGTCTCCACCACACTCTCAGGCAGGCACATTCCAGACCCTAACGCCTCGATTGACCCTGTCTCCACCACACTCTCAGGCAGCACATTCCAGACCCTAACGCCTCGATTGACCCTGTCTCCACCACACTCTCAGGCAGCACATTCCAGACCCTAACGCCTCGATTGAACCTGTCTCCACCACACTCTCAGGCAGCTCATTCCAGACCCTAACGCCTCGATTGAACCTGTCTCCACCACACTCTCAGGCAGCGCATTCCAGACCCTAACGCCTCGATTGAACCTGTCTCCACCACACTCTCAGGCAGCACATTCCAGATCCTAACGCGTCGATTGACCCAGTCTCCACCACACTCTCAGGCAGTGCATTCCAGACACTAACGCCTCGAATGACCCTTTCTCCACCACACTCTCAGGCAGCGCATTCCAAACCCTAACACCTCGATTGAACCTGTCTCCCCCACTCTCTCAGGCATCGCATTCCAAACCGTAACGACTCGATTGAACCTGCCTCCACGACACTCTCAGGCAGCGCATTCCAGAGCCTAACGCCTCGATTGACCCTGTCTCCACCACACTCTCGGGCAGCACATTCCAGACACTAACGCCTCGATTGACGCTGTCTCCACCACACTCTCAGGCAGTGCATTCCAGATCCTAATGCCTCGATTGACCCTGTCTCCACCACACTTTCAGGCAGCACATTCCAGACCCTAACACCTCGATTGAACCTGTCCCCACCACACTCTCAGGCAGAGCATTCCAGATCCTAACGCCTCGATTGACCCTGTCTCCACCAAAATCTCAGGCAGCACATCCAAGATCCTAACGCCTCGAATAAACCTGACTCCCCCACACCCTCAGGCAGCGCATTCAGATCCAAACGCCTCGATTGACTCTGCCTCCACCACTCTCTCAGGCAGCGCATTCCAGACCCTAATGCCTCGCTTGAACCTGTCTCCACCACACTTTCAGGCAGCACATTCCAGATCCTAACGCCTCGATTGACCTGTCTCCACCACCTCTCAGGCAGCACAGTCCAGAGCCTAACGCCTCGATTGACCCTGTCTCCACCACACTCCTCAGGCAGTCATTCCAGATCCTAACGCCCTCGATTGACCCTGTCCTCACCACACTCTCAGGCAGCGCATTCCAGACCTAACGCCTCGATTGACCCTGTCTCCACCGACACTCTCAGGCGAGCACATTCCAGATCGCTAACGCCTCGATTGAACCCTGTCTCCACCACACTCTCAGGCAGCACATTCCAGAGCATAACGCCTCGATTTGACCCTGTCTCCACCACACTCTCAGGCAGCACATTCCAGATCCTAACGCCTCGATTGACGCTGTCTCCACCACACTCTCAGGCAGCACATTCCAGATCCTAACGCCTCGATTGACCCTGTCTCCACCACACTCTCAGGCAGCACATTCCAGACCCTAACGCCTCGATTGACCCTGTCTCCACCACACTCTCAGGCAGCACATTCCAGACCCTAACGCCTCGATTGACCCTGTCTCCACCACACTCTCAGGCAGAGCATTCAAGACCGTAACGCCTCGATTGACCCTGTTTCCTCCACACTCTCAGGCAGTGCATTCAAGACCGTAACGCCTCGATTGACCCTGTCTCCACCACACTCTCAGGCAGCCCATTCCAGATCCTAACGCCTCGATTGCACCTGCCTCCACGACACTCTCAGGCAGCGCATTCCAGAGGCAAACGCCTCGATTGACCCTGTCTCCACCACACTCTCGGGCAGCACATTCCAGACACTAACGCCTCGATTGACCCTGTCTCCACCACACTCTCAGGCAGTGCATTCCAGATCCCTAACGCCTCGATTGAACCTGTCTCCACCACACTCTCAGGCAGCGCATTCCAGATCCTAAACACCTCGATTGAACCTGTCTCCACCACACTCTCAGGCAGTTGCATTCCAGACCTAACGCCTCGATTGACCTGTCTCCACCACACTCTCAGCAGCACATTCCAGATCCTAACGCCTCGATTGACCCTGTCTCCACCACACTCTCAGGCAGCACATTCCAGATCCTAACGCCTCGATTGACCCTGTCTCCACCACACTCTCAGGCAGTGCATTCCAGATCCTAACGCCTCGATTGAACCTGTCTCCACCACACTCTCAGGCAGCGCATTCCAGATACTAAAGCCTCGATTGACCCTGTCTCCACCACACTCTCAGGCAGCACATTCCAGATCCTAACGCCTCGATTGAACCTGACTCCACCACACTCTCAGGCAACGCATTCCAGATCACAACGCCTCGATTGACCCTGTCTCCCCAACACTCTCAGGCAGCGACATTTCCAGACCCTAACGCCTCGATTGAACCCTGTCTCCACCACACTCTTCAGGCAGCACATTCCAGATCCCTAATGCCTCGATTGAACCTGTCCTCCCCACACTCCTCAGGCAGCACATTCCAGACCCTAACGCCTCGATTGACCCTGTCTCCACCACACTCTCAGGCAGGCACATTCCAGACCGTAACGCCTCGATTGACCCTGTCCTCCACCACACTCTCAGGCAGCACATTCCAGACGCCTAACGCCTCGATTGACCCTGCTCCACCACACTCTCAGGCAGCACATTCCAGACGCCTAACGCCTCGATTGACCCTGTCTCCACCACACTCTCAGGCAGGCATTCCAGACCCTAACGCCTCGATTGACCCCTGTCTCCACCACACTCTCAGGCAGCACATTCCAGACCCTAATGCCTCGATTGACCCTGTCTCCCCACACCTCAGGCAGCCCATTCCAGACCTAACGCCTCGATTGACCCTGTCTCCACCACACTCTCAGGCAGGCACATTCCAGACCCTAACGCCTCGATTGACCCTGTCTCCACCACACTCTCAGGCAGCAGCATTCCAGACCTAACGCCTCGATTGAACCTGTCTCCACCACACTCTCAGGCAGCGCATTCCAGACCTAACGCCTCGATTGACCCTGTCTCCACCACACTCTCAGGCAGCACATTCCAGACCCTAACGCCTCGATTGACCCTGTCTCCACCACACTCTCAGGCAGCACATTCCAGACTCTAACGCCTCGATTGACCCTGTCTCCACCACACTCTCAGGCAGCACATTCCAGACCCTAACGCCTCGATTGACCCTGTCTCCACCACACTCTCAGGCAGCGCATTCCAGACCCTAACGCCTCGATTGACCCTGTCTCCACCACACTCTCAGGCAGCGCATTCCAGATCCTAACGCCTCGATTGACCCTGTCTCCACCACACTCTCAGGCAGCACATTCCAGATCCTAACGCCTCGATTGACCTGTCTCCCCCACACTCTCAGGCAGTGCATTCAGAACCCTAAACGCCTCGATTGAACCTGTCTCCACCACACTCTCAGGCAGCACATTCCAGATCCTAACGCCTCGATTGAACCTGTCTCCACCACACTCTCAGGCAGGGTATTCCAGATCCTAACGCCTCGATTGACCCAGTCTCCACCACACTCTCAGGCAGCGCATTCCAGATCCTAATGCCTCGATTGAACCTGTCTCCCCTACACTCTCAGGCATCCCATTCCAGATCCTAAAAACTCGATTGAACCTGTCTCCCGAACACTCTCAGGCAGCGCATTCCAGACCCTGAAACCTCGATTGAACCTGTCTCCACCACACTCTCAGGCAGCACATTCCAGATCCTAATGCCTCGATTGAACCTGTCTCCTTCACACTCTCAGGCAGCACATTCCAGACGCTAACGCCTCGATTGACCCTGTCTCCACCACACTCTCAGGCAGCACATTCCAGACGCTAACGCCTCGATTGACCCTGTCTCCACCACACTCTCAGGCAGTGCATTCCAGATCCTAACGCCTCGATTGACCCTGTTCCACCAACACTCTCAGGCAGCACATTCCAGACCCTAACGCCTCGATTGACCCTGTCTCCACCACACTCTCAGGCAGTGCATTCCAGACCCTAACGCCTCGATTGACCCTGTCTCCACCACACTCTCAGGCAGCACATTCCAGACCCTAATGCCTCGATTGAACCTGCCTCCACCACAATCTCAGGCAGTGCATTCCAGACCCTAACCGACATCGATTGACCTGTCTCCACACACTCTCAGGCAGCAGCATTCCAGATCTAACGCCTCGATTGAACCTGCCTCCACCACACTCTCAGGCAGAGCATTCCAGAGCCTAACGCCTCGATTGACCCTGTCTCCACCACACTCTCAGGCAGCACATTCCAGACACTAACGCCTCGATTGACCCAGTCTCCACCACACTCTCAGGCAGTGCATTCCAGACCCTAACGCCTCGATTGACCCTGTCTCCACCACACTCTCAGGCAGCAGCATTCCAGATCCTAACGCCTCGATTGACCCTGTCTCCACCACACTCTCAGGCAGCGCATTCCAGACCCTAACGCCTCGATTGACCCTGTCTCCACCACACTCTCAGGCAGGCATTCCAGACCTAACGCCTCGATTGACCTGTCTCCACCACACTCTCAGGCAGCAGCATTCCAGACGCTAACGCCTCGATTGACCCTGTCTCCACCACACTCTCAGGCAGCACATTCCAGACCTAACGCCTCGATTGACCCTGTCTCCACCACACTCTCAGGCAGCACATTCCAGATCCTAACGCCTCGATTGACCCTGTCTCCACCACACTCTCAGGCAGCACATTCCAGACGCTAACGCCTCGATTGACCCTGTCTCCACCACACTCTCAGGCAGTGCATTCCAGACCCTAACGCCTCGATTGACCCTGTCTCCACCACACTCTCAGGCAGCACATTCCAGACCCTAACGCCTCGATTGAACCTGTCTCCACCCACCACTCTCAGGCAGCACATTCCAGACGCCTAACGCCTCGATTGACCCTGTCTCCACCACACTCTCAGGCAGCACATTCCAGATCCCTAACGCCTCGATTGAACCTGTCTCCACCACACTCTCAAGGCAGTGCATTCCAGACCCTAATGCCTCGATTGACACCTGTCTCCACCAACTCTCAGGCAGGCACATTCCAGACCCTAACGCCTCGATTGACCGTGTCTCCACCACACTCTCAGGCAGTGCATTCCAGATCCTAATGCCTCGATTGAACCTGTCTCCACCACACTCTCAGGCAGCACATTCCAGATCCTAACGCCTCGATTGAACCTGTCTCCACCACACTCTCAGGCAGTGCATTCCAGATCCTAACGCCTCGATTGACCCAGTCTCCACCACACTCTCAGGCAGCGCATTCCAGACCCTAACGCCTCGATTGACCCTGTCTCCACCACACTCTCAGGCAGCGCATTCCAGACCCTAACGCCTCGATTGAACCTGTCTCCACCACACTCTCAGGCAGCACATTCCAGAGCCGAACGCCTCGATTGACCCTGTCTCCACCACAATCTCAGGCAGCACATCCAAGATCCTAACGCCTCGAATGAACCTGACTCCCCTACACTCTCAGGCAGCGCATTCCAGATCCTAACGCAGCGATTGACCATCTCCACCACACTCTCAGGCAGAGCATTCCAGAGGCTAACGCCTCGATTGACCCTGTCTCCACCACACTCTCAGGCAGCACATTCCAGATCCTAACGCCTCGATTGAACCTGCCTCCACCACACTCTCAGGCAGCACATTCCAGACCCTAACGCCTCGATTGACCTTGTCTCCACCACACTCAGGCAGTGCATTCAGATCCTAACGCTCGATTGAACCTGTCTCCACCACACTCTCAGGCAGGGCCATTCCAGACCCTAACGCCTCGATTGACCCGTCTCCACCACACTCTCAGGCAGCTCATTCCAGACCTAACGCCTCGATTGACCCTGCTCCACCGACACTCTCAGGCAGCAGCATTCCAGACCCTAACGCCTCGATTGACCCTGTCTCACCACACTCTCGCAGCACATTCCAGATCCTAACGCCTCGATTGACGCTGTCTGCACCACACTCTAGGCAGCTGCATTCCAGATCCTAACGCCTCGATTGACCCTGTCTCCACCCACACTCTCAGGCAGGCAATTCCAGACCCTAACAGCCTCGATTGACCCTGTCTCCACCACCACTCTCAGGCAGCAGCATTCCAGATCCTAACGCCTCGATTGACCCTGTCTCCAACCACACTCTCAGGCAGCAATTCCAGATCCTAACGCCTCATTGACCCTGTCTCCCCCACACTGCTCAGGCAGGCACTTCAGATCCCTAACGCCTCGATTGACCATGTCTCCACCACACTCTCAGGCAGAGCATTCCAGAGCCAAAACGCCTCGATTGAACCTGTCTCCACCACACTCTCAGGACAGTGCATTCCAGACCTAATGCCTCGATTGAACCTGTCTCCACCACACTCTCAGGCAGCACATCCAGATCCTAACGCCTCGATTGAACCTGTCTCCACCACACTCTCAGGCAGCACAGTCCAGATCCTAACGCCTCGATTGAACCTGTCTCCACCACACTCTCAGGCAGTGCATTCCAGATCCTAACGCGTCGATTGACCCAGTCTCCACCACACTCTCAGGGAGCGCATTCCAGACACTAACGCCTCGAATGACCCTGTCTCCACCACACTCTCAGGCAGCGCATTCCAAACCCTAACACCTCGATTGAACCTGTCTCCCCAACACTCTCAGGCATCGCATTCCAAACCGTAACGACTCGATTGAACCTGCCTCCACGACACTCTCAGGCAGCGCATTCCAGAGCCGAACGCCTCGATTGACCCTGTCTCCACCACACTCTCGGGCAGCACATTCCAGACACTAACGCCTCGATTGACGCTGTCTCCACCACACTCTCAGGCAGTGCATTCCAGATCCTAATGCCTCGATTGACCATGTCTCCACCACACTCTCAGGCAGCGCATTCCAGACCCTAATGCCTCGATTGACCCTGTCTCCACCACACTCTCAGGCAGTGCATTCCAGACCCTAACGCCTCGATTGAACCTGTCTCCACCACACTCTCAGGCAGAGCATTCCAGATCCTAACGCCTCGATTGACCCTGTCTCCACCACACTCTCAGGCAGCACATTACAGGTCCTAACGCCTCGATTGACCATGTCTCCACCACACTCTCAGGCAGCGCATTCCAGACCCTAATGCCTCGATTGAACCTGTCTCCACCACACTCTCAGGCAGCGCATTCCAGACCCTAACGCCTCGATTGACCCTGTCTCCCCCACACTCTCAGGCAGCACATTCCAGATCCTAATGCCGCGATTCACCCTGTCTCCCCACACTCTCAGGCAGCACATTCCAGACCCTAACGCCTCGATTGACCCTGTCTCCACCACACTCTCAGGCAGTGCATTCCAGACCCTAACGCCTCGATTGACCCTGTCTCCACCACACTCTCAGGCAGCACATTCCAGATCCTAACGCCTCGATTGAACCTGCCTCCACCACACTCTCAGGCAGCACATTCCAGAGGCTAACGCCTCGATTGACCCTGTCTCCACCACACTCTCAGGCAGTGCATTCCAGATCCTAACGCCTCGATTGACCCTGTCTCCACCACACTCTCAGGCAGCACATTCCAGACGCTAACGCCTCGATTGACCCTGTCTCCACCACACTCTCAGGCAGCACATTCCAGACCCTAACGCCTCGATTGACCCTGTCTCCACCACACTCTCAGGCAGCACATTCCAGACCCTAACGCCTCGATTGAACCTGTCTCCACCACACTCTCAGGCAGCACATTCCAGATCCTAACGCCTCGATTGAACCTGTCTCCACCACACTCTCAGGCAGTGCATTCCAGATCCTAACGCCTCGATTGAACCTGCCTCCACGACACTCTCAGGCAGCGCATTCCAGACCCTAACGCCTCAATTGACCCTGTATCCACCACAATCTCAGGCAGCACATTCCAGATCCTAACGCCTCGATTGACCCTGTCTCCACCACACTCTCAGGCAGTGCATTCCAGATCCTAACGCCTCGATTGACCCTGTCTCCACCACACTCTCAGGCAGTGCATTCCAGACCCTAACGCCTCGATTGACCCTGTCTCCACCCACACTCTCAGGCAGCACATTCCAGACCCTAACGCCTCGATTGAACCCTGTCTCCACCACACTCTCAGGCAGCAGCATTCCAGATCCTAACGCCTCGATTGAACCTGTCTCCACCACACTCTCAGGCAGCAGCATTCCAGCCCCTAACGCCTCGATTGACCCTGTCTCCTACCACACTCTCAGGCAGTGCATTCCAGAACCTAACGCCTCGATTGACCCTGTCTCCACCACACTCTCAGGCAGCGCATTACAGACACAAACGCCTCGATTGACCATGTCTCCACCACACTCTCAGGCAGCACATTCCAGACCCTAACGCCTCGATTGACCCTGTCCCCACCACACTCTCAGGCAGCGCATTCCAGACCCTAACGCCTCGATTGACCCTGTCTCCACCACACTCTCAGGCAGCACATTCCAGACCCTAACGCCTCGATTGAACCTGTCTCCACCACACTCTCAGGCAGCACATTCCAGATCCTAACGCCTCGATTGACCATGTCTCCACCACACTCTCAGGCAGCGCATTCCAGACCCTAACGCCTCGATTGACCCTGTCTCCACCACACTCTCAGGCAGCACATTCCAGATCCTAACGCCTCGATTGACCCTGTCTCCACGACACTCTCAGGCAGCACATTCCAGATCCTAACGCCTCGATTGACCCTGTCTCCACCACACTCTCAGGCAGCACATTCCAGACCCTAATGCCTCGATTGAACCTGCCTCCACCAAACTCTCAGGCAGTGCATTCCAGATCCTAATGCCTCGATTGAACCTGTCTCCACCACACTCTCAGGCAGCACATTCCAGACGCTAAAGCCTCGATTGACCCTGTCTCCACCACACTCTCAGGCAGCACATTCCAGACCCTAAGGCCTCGATTGACCCTGTCTCCACCACACTCTCAGGCAGCACATTCCAGATCCTAACACCTCTATTGACCATGTCTCCACCACACTCTCAGGCAGCAGCATTCCAGACCCTAACGCCTCGATTGACCCTGTCTCCACCACACTCTCAGGCAGCACATTCCAGACCCTAACGCCTCGATTGACCTGTCTCCACCACACTCTCAGGCAGCGCATTCCAGACCCTAACTGCCTCGATTGACCCTGTCTCCACCACCCTCTCAGGCAGCACATTCCAGACTCTAACGCCTCGATTGAACCTGCCTCCACCACACTCTCAGGCAGTGCATTCCAGACCCTAACGCCTTGATTGAACCTGATCCACCACACTCTCAGGCAGTGCATTCCAGATCCTCACGCCTCAATTGAAACTGTCTCCACCACACCCTCAGGCAGCACATTCCAGATCCTAACGCCTCGATTGACCCTGTCTCCACCACACTCTCAGGCAGAGCATTCCAGACCCTAACGCCTCGATTGACCCTGTCTCCACCACACTCTCAGGCAGCACATTCCAGATCCTAACGCCTCGATTGACCCTGTCTCCACCACACTCTCAGGCAGTGCATTCCAGATCCTAACGCCTCGATTGACCCTGTCTCCACCACACTCTCAGGCAGCACATTCCAGACCCTAACGCCTCGATTGAACCTGTCTCCACCACACTCTCAGGCAGCACATTCCAGATCCTAACGCCTCGATTGACCCTGTCTCCACCACACTCTCAGGCAGCGCATTCCAGACCCTAACGCCTCGATTGACCCTGTCTCCACCACACTCTCAGGCAGCACATTCCAGACCTAACGCCTCGATTGACCCTGTCTCCACCACACTCTCAGGCAGCACATTCCAGATCCTAACGCCTCGATTGACCCTGTCTCCACCACACTCTCAGGCAGCGCATTCCAGACCTAACGCCTACGATTGAACCAGTCTCCACACATCTCCAGGCAGGCCATTCCAGACACTACAGCCTCGATTGATCATGTCCTCCCCAACACTCTCAGGCATCCCATTCCAGATCCTAAAACCTCGATTGACCCTGTCTCCCGAACACTGTCAGGCAGTGCATTCCAGACCCTGAAACCTCGATTGAACCTGCCTCTCCACCACACCCTCAGGCAGCACATTCCAGATCTACTGCCCGATTGAACCTGTCTCCTCCACGCTCTCAGGCAGCACATTCCAGACGCTAACGCCTCGATTGACCCTGTCTCCACCACAATCTCAGGCAGCACATTCCAGATGCTAACGCCTCGATTGACCCTCTCTCCACCACACTCTCAGGCAGTGCATTCCAGACCCTAACGGCTCGATTGACCCTGTCTCCACCACACTCTCAGGCAGCACATTCCAGACCCTAATGCCTTGACTGAACCTGCCTCCACCACAATCTCAGGCAGCACATTCCAGACCCTAACGCCTCGATTGAACCTGTCTCCACCACACTCTCAGGCAGGGCATTCCAGAACCTAACGCCTCGATTGACCTGTCTCCACCACACTCTCAGGCAGAGCATTCCAGAGCCTAACGCCTCGATTGACCCTGTCTCCACCACACTCTCAGGCAGCACATTCCAGACACTAACGCCTCGATTGACCCAGTCTCCACCACACTCTCAGGCAGTGCATTCCAGATCCTTACGCCTCGGTTGACTATGTCTCCACCACAATCTCAGGCAGCACATTCCAGAGCCTAACGCCTCGATTGAACCTGTCTCCACCACACTCTCAGGCAGTGCATTCCAGATCCTAATGCCTCGATTGACCCTGTCTCCACCACACTCTCAGGCAGCACATTCCAGAACCTAACGCCTCGATTGACCCTGTCTCCACCACACTCTCAGGCAGTGCATTCCAGATCCTAACGCCTCGATTGAACCTGCCTCCACGACACTCTCAGGCAGCGCATTCCAGATCCTAACGCCTCGATTGAACCTGTCTCCACCACACTCTCAGGCAGCGCATTCCAGACCCTAATGCCTCGATTGAACCTGTCTCCACCACACTCTCAGGCAGCACATTCCAGATCCTAACGCCTCGATTGACCCTGTCTCCACCACACTCTCAGGCAGCAGCATTCCAGCCCTAACGCCTCGATTGAACCTGTCTCCACCACACTCTCAGGCAGCACATTCCAGATCCTAACGCCTCGATTGAACCTGTCTCCACCACACTCTCAGGCAGCGCATTCCAGAGCCTAACGCCTCGATTGACCCTGTCTCCACCACACTCTCAGGCAGCACATTCCAGACCCTAACGCCTCGATTGACCCTGTCTCCACCACACTCTCAGGCAGCACATTCCAGATCCTAACGCCTCGATTGAACCTGCCTCCACCACACTCTCAGGCAGCACATTCCAGAGGCTAACGCCTCGATTGACCCTGTCTCCACCACACTCTCAGGCAGCACATTCCAGATCCTAACGCCTCGATTGAACCTGTCTCCACCACACTCTCAGGCAGCAGCATTCCAGACCCTAACGCCTCGATTGACCCTGTCTCCACCACACTCTCAGGCAGCACATTCCAGACCCTAACGCCTCGATTGACCCTGTCTCCACCACACTCTCAGGCAGCACATTCCAGAGGCTAACGCCTCGATTGACCCTGTCTCCACCACACTCTCAGGCAGTGCATTCCAGATCCTAACGCCTCGATTGAACCTGACTCCACCACACTCTCAGGCAGCACATTCCAGATACTAACGCCTCGATTGAACCTGTCTCCACCACACTCTCAGGCAGCGCATTCCAGACCCTAATGCCTCGATTGACCCTGTCTCCACCACACTCTCAGGCAGCACATTCCAGATCCTAACGCCTCGATTGACGCTGTCTCCACCACACTCTCAGGCAGCACATTCCAGACCCTAACGCCTCGATTGACCCTGTCTCCACCACGCTCTCAGGCAGTGAATTCCAGACCCTAACGCCTCGATTGACCCTGTCTCCACCACAGTTTCAGGCAGCACATTCCAGACCCTAACGCCTCGATTGACCCTGTCTCCATGACACTCTCAGGCAGCACATTCCAGATCCTAACGCCTCGATTGAACCTATCTTCACCACACTCTCAGGCAGACCATTCCAGACCCTAATGCCTCGATTGACCCTGTTTCCTCCACACTCTCTTTCAATGCTTTCAATACCGTAACGCCTCGATTGATCCTGTCTCCACCACACTCTCAGGCAGTGCATTCCAGACCCTAACGCCTCGATTGAACCAGTCTCCACCACACTCTCAGGCAGCGCATTCCAGACCGTAATGCCTCGATTGAACCTGCCTCCACGACACTCTCAGGCAGCGCATTCCAGAGCCTAATGCCTCGATTGACCCTGTCTCCACCACAATCTCGGGCAGCACATTCCAGACACTAACGCCTCGATTGACGCTGTCTCCACCACACTCTCAGGCAGTGCATTCCAGACCCTAACGCCTCGATTGACCCTGTCTCCACCACACTCTCAGGCAGCACATTCCAGACCCTAACGCCTCGATTGACCCTGTCTCCACCACACTCTCAGGCAGCACATTCCAGATCCTAACGCCTCGATTGACCCTGTCTCCACCACACTCTCAGGCAGCGCATTCCAGACCCTAACGCCTCGATTGACCCTGTCTCCACCACACTCTCAGGCAGCACATTCCAGATCCTAACGCCTCGATTGAACCTGTCTCCCCCACACTCTCAGGCAGCGCATTCCAGATCCTAACGCCTCGATTGACCCTGTCTCCACCACACTCTCAGGCAGCACATTCCAGACCCTAACGCCTCGATTGACCCTGTCTCCACCACACTCTCAGGCAGCACATTCCAGATCCTAACGCCTCGATTGACCTGTCTCCACCACACTCTCAGGCAGCACATTCCAGAGCCTAACGCCTCGATTGACCCTGTCTCCACACACTCTCAGGCAGCACATTCCAGACCTAACGCCTCGATTGACCCTGTCTCCACCACACTCTCAGGCAGCATTTCCAGACCCTAACGCCTCGATTGAACCTGTCTCCACCACACTCTCAGGCAGTGCATTCCAGATCCTAACGCCTCGATTGACCCTGTCTCCACCACACTCTCAGGCAGCACATTGCAGACCCTAACGCCTCGATTGAACCTGTCCCCACCACACTCTCAGGCAGAGCATTCCAGATCCTAACGCCTCGATTGACCCTGTCTCCACCACAATCTTAGGCAGCGCATTCCAGACCCTAACGCCTCGATTGACCCTGTCTCCACCACACTCTCAGGCAGCGCATTCCAGACCCTAACGCCTCGATTGACCTGTCTCCACCACACTCTCAGGCAGCAGCATTCCAGACCTAACGCCTCGATTGAACCTGTCTCCACCACACTCTCAGGCAGCAGCATTCCAGACCTAACGCCTCGATTGACCCTGTCTCCACCACACTCTCAGGCAGCGCATTCCAGATCCTAACGCCTCGATTGACCTGTCTCCACCACACTCTCAGGCAGCGCATTCCAGACCTAACGCCTCGATTGACCCTGTCTCCACCACACTCTCAGGCAGCGCATTCCAGATCCTAATGCCTCGATTGAACCTGTCTCCACCACACTCTCAGGCAGCACATTCCAGATCCTAACGCCTCGATTGAACCTGTCTCCACCACACTCTCAGGCAGTGCATTCCAGATCCTAACGCCTCGATTGAACCTGTCTCCACCACACTCTCAGGCAGCACATTCCAGATCCTAACGCCTCGATTGACCCTGTCTCCACCACACTCTCAGGCAGCACATTCCAGATCCTAACGCCTCGATTGACCCTGTCTCCACCACACTCTCAGGCAGCACATTCCAGATCCTAACGCCTCGATTGACCTGTCTCCACCACACTCTCAGGCAGTGCATTCAAGACCCTAACGCCTCGATTGACCCTGTCTCCACGACACTCTCAGGCAGCGCATTCCAGACCCTAACGCCTCGAATGACCCTGTCTCCACCACACTCTCAGGCAGCGCATTCCAGAACCCTAACGCCTCGATTGACCCTGTCTCCCACACACTCTCAGGCAGCGCATTCCAGACCGTAACGCCTCGATTGACCCTGCCTCCACGACACTCTCAGGCAGCACATTCCAGAGCCTAACGCCTCGATTGACCCTGTCTCCACCACACTCTCAGGCAGCACATTCCAGACACTAACGCCTCGATTGACGCTGTCTCCACCACACTCTCAGGCAGTGCATTCCAGACCCTAACGCCTCGATTGACCCTGTCTCCACCACACTCTCAGGCAGCACATTCCAGACCCTAAAGCCTCGATTGACCCTGTCTCCACCACACTCTCAGGCAGCATATTCCAGACACTAACGCCTCGATTGACCCAGTCTCCACCACACTCTCAGGCAGCGCATTCCAGACCCTAACGCCTCGAATGACCCTGTCTCCACCACACTCTCAGGCAGCGCATTCCAAACCCTAACACCTCGATTGAACCTGTCTCCCCAACACTCTCAGGCATCGCATTCCAAACCGTAACGACTCGATTGAACCTGCCTCCACGACACTCTCAGGCAGCGCATTCCAGAGCCTAATGCCTCGATTGACCCTGTCTCCACCACAATCTCGGGCAGCACATTCCAGACACTAACGCCTCGATTGACGCTGTCTCCACCACACTCTCAGGCAGTGCATTCCAGACCCTAACGCCGCGATTGACCCTGTCTCCACCACACTCTCAGGCAACACATTCCAGAACCTAATGCCGCGGTTGACCCTGTCTCCACCACACTCTCAGGCAGCATATTCCAAATCCTAACGCCTCGATTGATTTTGTCACCACCACAATCTCAGGCAGCGCATTCCAGACCCTAACGCCTCGATTGACCCTATTTCCACCACAATCTCAGCCAGCACATCCAAGATCCTAACGCCTCGAATAAACCTGACTCCCCCACACCCTCAGGCAGCGCATTCCAGATCCTACCGCCGCGATTGACCGTCTCCACCACACTCTAAGGCAGCACTTTCCAGACACTAACGCCTCGATTGACCCTGTCTCCACCACACTCTCAGGCAGCACATTCCAGATCCTAGCGCCTCGATCGAACCTGCCTCCACCACAGTCTCAGGCAGCACATTCCAGAGGCTAACGTCTCGATTGACCCTGTCTCCACCACACTCTCAGGCAGCACATTCCAGACGCTAACGCCTCGATTGACCCTGTCTCCACCACACTCTCAGGCAGCACATTCCAGACGCTAACGCCTCGATTGACACTGTCTCCACCACACTCTCACGCAGCACATTCCAGAAGCTAACGCCTCGATTGACCCTGTCTCCACCACACTCTCAGGCAGCACATTCCAGACCCTAATGCCTTGACTGAACCTGCCTCCACCACAATCTCAGGCAGCACATTCCAGACCCTAACGCCTCGATTGAACCTGTCTCCCCCACACTGTCATGCAGCCCTTTCCAGACCCTAACGCCTCGATTGAACCTGTCTCCACCACACTCTCAGGCAGTGCATTCCAGATCCTAATGCCTCGATTGAACCTGTCTCCACCACACTCTCGGGCAGCACATTCCAGACACTAACGCCTCGATTGACCTGTCTCCACCACACTCTCAGGCAGTGCATTCCAGATCCTAACGCCTCGATTGACTATGTCTCCACCACAATCTCAGGCAGCGCATTCCAGACGCTAACGCCTCGATTGAACCTGTCTCCACCACACTCTCAGGCAGCGCATTCCAGACGCTAACGCCTCGATTGACCCTGTCTCCACCACACTCTCAGGCAGCACATTCCAGAAGCTAACGCCTCGATTGACCCTGTCCCCACCACACTCTCAGGCAGTGCATTCCAGATCCTAACGCCTCGATTGAACCTGCCTCCACGACACTCTCAGGCAGCGCATTCCAGAGACTAACGCCTCGATTGACCCTGTCTCCACCACACTCTCGGGCAGCACATTCCAGATCCTAACGCCTCGATTGACCCTGTCTCCACCACACTCTCAGGCAGCACATTCCAGACCCTAACGCCTCGATTGAACCTGTCTCCACCACACTCTCAGGAAGTGCATTCCAGACCCTAACGCCTCGATTGACCAAGTCTCCACCACACTCTCAGGGAGCGCATTCCAGACCCTAACGCCTCGATTGACCCTGTCTCCACCACACTCTCAGGCAGTGCATTCCAGATCCTAACGCCTCGATTGAACCTGTGTCCACCACACTCTCAGGCAGCACATTCCAGATCCTAACGCCTCGATTGAACCTGCCTCCACCACACTCTCAGGCAGCGCATTCCAGATCCTAACGCCTCGATTGACCCTGTCTCCACCACACTCTCAGGCAGCACATTCCAGACCCTAACGCCTCGATTGAACCTGTCTCCACCACACTCTCAGGCAGCACATTCCAGACCCTACCGCCTCGATTGACGCTGTCTCCACCACACTCTCAGGCAGTGAATTCCAGACCCTAACGCCTCGATTGACCCTGTCTCCACCACAGTTTCAGGCAGCACATTCCAGACCCTAACGCCTCGATTGACCCTGTCTCCACGACACTCTCAGGCAGCACATTCCAGATCCTAACGCCTCGATTGAACCTGTCTCCACCACACTCTCAGGCAGAGCATTCCAGACCCTAATGCCTCGATTGACCCTGTTTCCTCCACACTCTCTTTCAGTGCATTCAAGACCGTAACGCCTCGATTGACCCTGTCTCCACCACACTCTCAGGCAGTGCATTCCAGACTCTAACGGCTCGATTGAACCAGTCTCCACCACACTCTCAGGCAGCGCATTCCAGACCCTAACGCCTCGATTGAACTTGTCTCCCCCACACTGTCATGCAGCCCTTTCCAGACCCTAACGCCTCGATTGAACCTGTCCCCACCACACTCTCAGGCAGTGCATTCCAGAGCCTAACGCCTCGATTGACCCAGTCTCCACGACACTCTCAGGGAGCGCATTCCAGACCCTAACGCCTCGAATGACCCTGTCTCCACCACACTCTCAGGCAGCGCATTCCAAACCCTAACACCTCGATTGAACCTGTCTCCCCAACACTCTCAGGCATCGCATTCCAAACTGTAATGCCTCGATTGAACCTGCCTCCACGACACTCTCAGGCAGCGCATTCCAGAGCCTAATGCCTCGATTGACCCTGTCTCCACCACAATCTCGGGCAGCACATTCCAGACACTAACGCCTCGATTGACGCTGTCTCCACCACACTCTCAGGCAACACATTCCAGACCCTAATGCCGCGGTTGACCCTGTCTCCACCACACTCTCAGGCAGCATATTCCAAATCCTAACGCCTCGATTGATTTTGTCTCCACCACAATCTCAGGCAGCGCATTCCAGACCCTAACGCCTCGATTGACCCTGTCTCCACCACAATCTCAGGCAGTGCATTCCAGACCCTAACGCGTCGATTGACCCTGTCCCCACCACACTCTCAGGCAGCGCATTCCAGATCCTACCGCCGCGATTGACCGTCTCCACCACACTCTCAGGCAGCACATTCCAGACCCTAACGCCTCGATTGACCCTGTCTCCACCACACTCTCAGGCAGCACATTCCAGACCCTAACGCCTCGATTGAACCTGTCTCCACCACACTCTCAGGCAGTGCATTCCAGATCCTAACGCCTCGATTGACCCTGTCTCCACCACACTCTCAGGCAGCACATTCCAGATCCTAACGCCTCGATTGACCCTGTCTCCACCACACTCTCAGGCAGCGCATTCCAGACCCTAACGCCTCGATTGACCCTGTCTCCACCACACTCTCAGGCAGCGCATTCCAGACGCTAACGCCTCGATTGACCCTGTCTCCACCACACTCTCAGGCAGTGCATTCCAGATCCTAACGCCTCGATTGACCCTGTCTCCACCACACTCTCAGGCAGCACATTCCAGAGCCTAACGCCTCGATTGACCCAGTCTCCACCACACTCTCAGGCAGTGCATTCCAGACCCTAACGCCTTGATTGACCATGTCTCCACCACACTCTCAGGCAGCGCATTCCAGATCCTTACGCCTCGATTGACTATGTCTCCACCCCAATCTCAGGCAGCGCATTCCAGACCCTAAAAAGTTGAATGAACCTGAATCCCCCACACCCTCAGGCAGCACATTCCAGACCCTAACGCCTCGATTGAACCTGTCTCCACCACACTCTCAGGCAGTGCATTCCAGATCCTAATGCCTCGATTGAACCTGTCTCCACCACACTCTCAGGCAGCACATTCCAGATCCTAACGCCTCGATTGAACCTGTCTCCACCACACTCTCAGGCAGTGCATTCCAGATCCTAACGCCTCGATTGACCCAGTCACCACCACACTCTCAGGGAGCGCATTCCAGACCCTAACGCCTCGATTGACCCTGTCTCCACCACACTCTCAGGCATCGCATTCCAGATCCTAACGCCTCGATTGAACCTGTCTCCACGACACTCTCAGGCAGCGCATTCCAGAGCCTAACGCCTCGATTGACCCTGTCTCCACCACACTCTCGGGCAGCACATTCCAGACACTAACGCCTCGATTGACGCTGTCTCCACTACACTCTCAGGCAGTGCATTCCAGATCCTAACGCCTCGATTGACCCTGTCTCCACCACACTCTCAGGCAGTGCATTCCAGACCCTAACGCCTTGACTGACCCTGTCTCTACCACAATCTCAGGCAGCACATTCCAGACCCTAATGCCTCGATTGAATCTGTCTCCACCACACTCTCAGGCAGAGCATTCCAGATCCTAACGCCTCGATTGACTATGTCTCCACCACAATCTCAGGCAGCGCATTCCAGACGCTAACGCCTCGATTGAACCTGTCTCCACCACACTCTCAGGCAGTGCATTCCAGACGCTAACGCCTCGATTGACCCTGTCTCCACCACACTCTCAGGCAGCACATTCCAGACGCTAACGCCTCGATTGACCCTGTCCCCACCACACTCTCAGGCATTGCATTCCAGATCCTAACGCCTCGATTGAACCTGCCTCCTCGACACTCTCAGGCAGCACATTCCAGACACTAACGCCTCGATTGAACCTGCCTCCACCACACTCTCAGGCAGCGCATTCCAGACCCTAAAGCCTCAATTGACCCTGTCTCCACCACAATCTCAGGCAGCACATTCCAGATCCTAACGCCTCGATTGACGCTGTCTCCACCACACTCTCAGGCAGCACATTCCAGACCCTAACGCCTCGATTGACCCTGTCTCCACCACACTCTCAGGCAGTGAATTCCAGACCCTAACGCCTCGATTGACCCTGTCTCCACCACAGTTTCAGGCAGCACATTCCAGAAGCTAACGCCTCGATTGACCCTGTCCCCATCACACTCTCAGGCAGTGCATTCCAGATCCTAACGCCTCGATTGAACCTGCCTCCTCGACACTCTCAGGCAGCACATTCCAGATACTAACGCCTCGATTGAACCTGCCTCCACCACACTCTCAGGCAGCGCATTCCAGACCCTAATGCCTCAATTGACCCTGTCTCCACCACAATCTCAGGCAGCACATTCCAGATCCTAACGCCTCGATTGACGCTGTCTCCACCACACTCTCAGGCAGCACATGCCAGACCCTAACGCCTCGATTGACCCTGTCTCCACCACACTCTCAGGCAGTGAATTCCAGATCCTAACGCCTCGATTGACCCTGTCTCCACCACAGTTTCAGGCAGCACATTCCAGACCCTAACGCCTCGATTGACCCTGTCTCCATGACACTCTCAGGCAGCACATTCCAGATCCTAACGCCTCGATTGAACCTATCTTCACCACACTCTCAGGCAGAGCATTCCAGACCCTAATGCCTCGATTGACCCTGTTTCCTCCACACTCTCTTTCAGTGCATTCAAGACCGTAACGCCTCGATTGACCCTGTCTCCACCACACTCTCAGGCAGTGCATTCCAGACCCTAACGCCTCGATTGAACCAGTCTCCACCACACTCTCAGGAAGCGCATTCCAGACCCTAACGCCTCGATTGAACTTGTCTCCCCCACACTGTCATGCAGCCCTTTCCAGACCCTAACGCCTCGATTGAACCTGTCTCCACCACACTCTCAGGCAGTGCATTCCAGAGCCTAACGCCTCGATTGACCCAGTCTCCACGACACTCTCAGGGAGCGCATTCTAGACCCTAACGCCTCGAATGACCCTGTCTCCACCACACTCTCAGGCAGCGCATTCCAAACCCTAACACCTCGATTGAACCTGTCTCCCCAACACTCTCAGGCATCGCATTCCAAACCGTAATGCCTCGATTGAACCTGCCTCCACGACACTCTCAGGCAGCGCATTCCAGAGCCTAATGCCTCGATTGACCCTGTCTCCACCACAATCTCGGGCAGCACATTCCAGACACTAACGCCTCGATTGACGCTGTCTCCACCACACTCTCAGGCAGTGCATTCCAGACCCTAACGCCGCGATTGACCCTGTCTCCACCACACTCTCAGGCAACACATTCCAGACCCTAATGCCGCGGTTGACCCTGTCTCCACCACACTCTCAGGCAGTATATTCCAAATCCTAACGACTCGATTGATTTTGTCACCACCACAATCTCAGGCAGCGCATTCCAGACCCTAACGCCTCGATTGACCCTATTTCCACCACAATCTCAGCCAGCACATCCAAGATCCTAACGCCTCGAATAAACCTGACTCCCCCACACCCTCAGGCAGCGCATTCCAGATCCTACCGCCGCGATTGACCGTCTCCACCACACTCTAAGGCAGCACTTTCCAGACACTAACGCCTCGATTGACCCTGTCTCCACCACACTCTCAGGCAGCACATTCCAGATCCTAGCGCCTCGATCGAACCTGCCTCCACCACAGTCTCAGGCAGCACATTCCAGAGGCTAACGCCTCGATTGACCCTGTCTCCACCACACTCTCAGGCAGCACATTCCAACACTAACGCCTCGATTGACCCTGTCTCCACCACACTCTCAGGCAGCACATTCCAGACGCTAACGCCTCGATTGACACTGTCTCCACCACACTCTCACGCAGCACATTCCAGAAGCTAACGCCTCGATTGACCCTGTCTCCACCACACTCTCAGGCAGTGCATTCCAGATCCTAACGCCTCGATTGAACCTGCCTCCACGACACTCTCAGGCAGCACATTCCAGATGCTAACGCCTCGATTGACCCTGTCTCCACCACACTCTCAGGCAGTGCATTCCAGACCCTAACGCCTCGATTGACCCTGTCTCCACCACACTCTCAGGCAGCACATTCCAGACCTTAATGCCTTGACTGAACCTGCCTCCACCACAATCTCAGGCAGCACATTCCAGACCCTAACGCCTCGATTGAACCTGTCTCCCCCACACTGTCATGCAGCCCTTTCCAGACGCTAACGCCTCGATTGAACCTGTCTCCACCACACTCTCAGGCAGTGCATTCCAGATCCTAATGCCTCGATTGAACCTGTCTCCACCACACTCTCGGGCAGCACATTCCAGACACTAACGCCTCGATTGAACCTGTCTCCACCACACTCTCAGGCAGCACATTCCAGATCCTTACGCCTCGATTGACTATGTCTCCACCACAATCTCACGCAGCGCATTCCAGACGCTAACGCCTCGATTGAACCTGTCTCCACCACACTCTCAGGCAGCGCATTCCAGACGCTAACGCCTCGATTGACCCTGTCTCCACCACACTCTCAGGCAGCACATTCCAGAAGCTAACGCCTCGATTGACCCTGTCCCCACCACGCTCTTAGGCAGTGCATTCCAGATCCTAACGCCTCGATTGAACCTGCCTCCTCGACACTCTCAGGCAGTGCATTCCAGATACTAACGCCTCGATTGAACCTGCCTCCACCACACTCTCAGGCAGCGCATTCCAGACCCTAATGCCTCAATTGACCCTGTCTCCACCACAATCTCAGGCAGCACATTCCAGATCCTAACGCCTCGATTGACGCTGTCTCCACCACACTCTCAGGCAGCACATTCCAGACCCTAACGCCTCGATTGACCCTGTCTCCACCACACTCTCAGGCAGTGAATTCCAGACCCTAACGCCTCGATTGACCCTGTCTCCACCACAGTTTCAGGCAGCACATTCCAGAAGCTAACGCCTCGATTGACCCTGTCCCCACCACACTCTCAGGCAGTGCATTCCAGATCCTAACGCCTCGATTGAACCTGCCTCCTCGACACTCTCAGGCAGCACATTCCAGATACTAACGCCTCGATTGAACCTGCCTCCACCACACTCTCAGGCAGCGCATTCCAGACCCTAATGCCTCAATTGACCCTGTCTCCACCACAATCTCAGGCAGCACATTCCAGATCCTAACGCCTCGATTGACGCTGTCTCCACCACACTCTCAGGCAGCACATTCCAGACCCTAACGCCTCGATTGACCCTGTCTCCACCACACTCTCAGGCAGTGAATTCCAGACCCTAACGCCTCGATTGACCCTGTCTCCACCACAGTTTCAGGCAGCACATTCCAGACCCTAACGCCTCGATTGACCCTGTCTCCATGACACTCTCAGGCAGCACATTCCAGATCCTAACGCCTCGATTGAACCTATCTTCACCACACTCTCAGGCAGAGCATTCCAGACCCTAATGCCTCGATTGACCCTGTTTCCTCCACACTCTCTTTCAGTGCATTCAAGACCGTAACGCCTCGATTGAACCTGTCTCCACCACACTCTCAGGCAGTGCATTCCAGAGCCTAACGCCTCGATTGACCCAGTCTCCACGACACTCTCAGGGAGCGCATTCCAGACCCTAACGCCTCGAATGACCCTGTCTCCACCACACTCACAGGCAGCGCATTCCAAACCCTAACACCTCGATTGAACCTGTCTCCCCAACACTCTCAGGCATCGCATTCCAAACCGTAATGCCTCGATTGAACCTGCCTCCACGACACTCTCAGGCAGCGCATTCCAGAGCCTAATGCCTCGATTGACCCTGTCTCCACCACAATCTCGGGCAGCACATTCCAGACACTAACACCTCGATTGACGCTGTCTCCACCACACTCTTAGGCAGTGCATTCCAGACCCTAACGCCGCGATTGACCCTGTTTCCACCACACTCTCAGGCAACACATTCCAGACCCTAATGCCGCGGTTGACCCTGTCTCCACCACACTCTCAGGCAGTATATTCCAAATCCTAACGCCTCGATTGATTTTGTCACCACCACAATCTCAGGCAGCGCATTCCAGACCCTAACGCCTCGATTGACCCTATTTCCACCACAATCTCAGCCAGCACATCCAAGATCCTAACGCCTCGAATAAACCTGACTCCCCCACACCCTCAGGCAGCGCATTCCAGATCCTACCGCCGCGATTGACCGTCTCCACCACACTCTAAGGCAGCACTTTCCAGACACTAACGCCTCGATTGACCCTGTCTCCACCACACTCTCAGGCAGCACATTCCAGATCCTAGCGCCTCGATCGAACCTGCCTCCACCACAGTCTCAGGCAACACATTCCAGAGGCTAACGCCTCGATTGACCCTGTCTCCACCACACTCTCAGGCAGCACATTCCAATCACTAACGCCTCGATTGACCCTGTCTCCACCACACTCTCAGGCAGCACATTCCAGACGCTAACGCCTCGATTGACCCTGTCTCCACCACACTCTCAGGCAGCACATTCCAGACGCTAACGCCTCGATTGACCCTGTCTCCACCACACTCTCAGGCAGTGCATTCCAGATCCTAACGCCTCGATTGAACCTGCCTCCACGACACTCTCAGGCAGCACATTCCAGATGCTAACGCCTCGATTGACCCTGTCTCCACCACACTCTCAGGCAGTGCATTCCAGACCCTAACGCCTCGATTGACCCTGTCTCCACCACACTCTCAGGCAGCACATTCCAGACCCTAACGCCTCGATTGACCCTGTCTCCACGACACTCTCAGGCAGCACATTCCAGACCCTAATGCCTCGATTGAACCTGTCTCCCCCACACTGTCATGCAGCCCTTTCCAGACCCTAACACCTCGATTGAACCTGTCTCCACCACACTCTCAGGCAGTGCATTCCAGATCCTAATGCCTCGATTGAACCTGTCTCCACCACACTCTCGGGCAGCACATTCCAGACACTAACGCCTCGATTGAACCTGTCTCCACCACACTCTCAGGCAGTGCATTCCAGATCCTACCGCCGCGATTGACCGTCTCCACCACACTCTAAGGCAGCACTTTCCAGACACTAACGCCTCGATTGACGCTGTCTCCACCACACTCTCAGGCAGTGCATTCCAGACCCTAACGCCGCGATTGACCCTGTCTCCACCACACTCTCAGGCAACACATTCCAGACCCTAATGCCGCGGTTGACCCTGTCTCCACCACACTCTCAGGCAGCATATTCCAAATCCTAACGCCTCGATTGATTTTGTCACCACCACAATCTCAGGCAGCGCATTCCAGACCCTAACGCCTCGATTGACCCTATTTCCACCACAATCTCAGCCAGCACATCCAAGATCCTAACGCCTCGAATAAACCTGACTCCCCCACACCCTCAGGCAGCGCATTCCAGATCCTACCGCCGCGATTGACCGTCTCCACCACACTCTAAGGCAGCACTTTCCAGACACTAACGCCTCGATTGACCCTGTCTCCACCACACTCTCAGGCAGCACATTCCAGACGCTAACGCCTCGATTGACACTGTCTCCACCACACTCTCACGCAGCACATTCCAGAAGCTAACGCCTCGATTGACCCTGTCTCCACCACACTCTCAGGCAGTGCATTCCAGATCCTAACGCCTCGATTGAACCTGCCTCCACGACACTCTCAGGCAGCACATTCCAGAGCCTAACGCCTCGATTGACCCAGTCTCCACCACACTCTCAGGCAGTGCACTCCAGACCCTAACGCCTTGATTGACCATGTCTCCACCACACTCTCAGGCAGCGCATTCCAGATCCTTACGCCTCGATTGTCAATGTCTCCACCCCAATCTCAGGCAGCGCATTCCAGACCCTAAAAAGTTGAATGAACCTGAATCCCCCACACCCTCAGGCAGCACATTCCAGACCCTAACGCCTCGATTGAACCTGTCTCCACCACACTCTCAGGCAGTGCATTCCAGATCCTAATGCCTCGATTGAACCTGTCTCCACCATACTCTCAGGCAGCACATTCCAGATCCTAACGCCTCGATTGAACCTGTCTCCACCACACTCTCAGGCAGTGCATTCCAGATCCTAACGCCTCGATTGACCCAGTCACCACCACACTCTCAGGGAGCGCATTCCAGACCCTAACGCCTCGATTGACCCTGTCTCCACCACACTCTCAGGCAGCGCATTCCAAACCCTAACACCTCGATTGAACCTGTCTCCCCAACACTCTCAGGCATCGCATTCCATACCGTAACGCCTCGATTGAACCTGCCTCCACGACACTCTCAGGCAGCGCATTCCAGAGCCTAACGCCTCGATTGACCCTGTCTCCACCACACTCTCGGGCAGCACATTCCAGACACTAACGCCTCGATTGACGCTGTCTCCACTACACTCTCAGGCAGTGCATTCCAGATCCTAACGCCTCGATTGACCCTGTCTCCACCACACTCTCAGGCAGTGCATTCCAGACCCTAACGCCTTGACTGACCCTGTCTCTACCACAATCTCAGGCAGCACATTCCAGACCCTAATGCCTCGATTGAATCTGTCTCCACCACACTCTCAGGCAGAGCATTCCAGATCCTAACGCCTCGATTGACTATGTCTCCACCACAATCTCAGGCAGCGCATTCCAGACGCTAACGCCTCGATTGAACCTGTCTCCACCACACTCTCAGGCAGCGCATTCCAGACGCTAACGCCTCGATTGACCCTGTCTCCACCACACTCTCAGGCAGCACATTCCAGACGCTAACGCCTCGATTGACCCTGTCCCCACCACACTCTCAGGCATTGCATTCCAGATCCTAACGCCTCGATTGAACCTGCCTCCTCGACACTCTCAGGCAGCACATTCCAGACACTAACGCCTCGATTGAACCTGCCTCCACCACACTCTCAGGCAGCGCATTCCAGACCCTAACGCCTCAATTGACCCTGTATCCACCACAATCTCAGGCAGCACATTCCAGATCCTAACGCCTCGATTGACGCTGTCTCCACCACACTCTCAGGCAGCACATTCCAGATCCTAACGCCTCGATTGACCCTGTCTCCACCACACTCTCAGGCAGTGAATTCCAGACCCTAACGCCTCGATTGACCCTGTCTCCACCACAGTTTCAGGCAGCACATTCCAGAAGCTAACGCCTCGATTGACCCTGTCCCCACCACACTCTCAGGCAGTGCATTCCAGATCCTAACGCCTCGATTGAACCTGCCTCCTCGACACTCTCAGGCAGCACATTCCAGATACTAACGCCTCGATTGAACCTGCCTCCACCACACTCTCAGGCAGCGCATTCCAGACCCTAATGCCTCAATTGACCCTGTCTCCACCACAATCTCAGGCAGCACATTCCAGATCCTAACGCCTCGATTGACGCTGTCTCCACCACACTCTCAGGCAGCACATGCCAGACCCTAACGCCTCGATTGACCCTGTCTCCACCACACTCTCAGGCAGTGAATTCCAGACCCTAACGCCTCGATTGACCCTGTCTCCACCACAGTTTCAGGCAGCACATTCCAGACCCTAACGCCTCGATTGACCCTGTCTCCACGACACTCTCAGGCAGCACATTCCAGACCCTAACGCCTCGATTGACCCTGTCTCCACGACACTCTCAGGCAGAGCATTCCAGACCCTAATGCCTCGATTGACCCTGTTTCCTCCACACTCTCTTTCAGTGCATTCAAGACCGTAACGCCTCGATTGACCCTGTCTCCACCACACTCTCAGGCAGTGCATTCCAGACCCTAACGCCTCGATTGAACCAGTCTCCACCACACTCTCAGGAAGCGCATTCCAGACCCTAACGCCTCGATTGAACTTGTCTCCCCCACACTGTCATGCAGACCTTTCCAGACCCTAACGCCTCGATTGAACCTGTCTCCACCACACTCTCAGGCAGTGCATTCCAGAGCCTAACGCCTCGATTGACCCAGTCTCCACGACACTCTCAGGGAGCGCATTCTAGACCCTAACGCCTCGAATGACCCTGTCTCCACCACACTCTCAGGCAGCGCATTCCAAACCCTAACACCTCGATTGAACCTGTCTCCCCAACACTCTCAGGCATCGCATTCCAAACCGTAATGCCTCGATTGAACCTGCCTCCACGACACTCTCAGGCAGCGCATTCCAGAGCCTAATGCCTCGATTGACCCTGTCTCCACCACAATCTCGGGCAGCACATTCCAGACACTAACGCCTCGATTGACGCTGTCTCCACCACACTCTCAGGCAGTGCATTCCAGACCCTAACGCCGCGATTGACCCTGTCTCCACCACACTCTCAGGCAACACATTCCAGACCCTAATGCCGCGGTTGACCCTGTCTCCACCACACTCTCAGGCAGTATATTCCAAATCCTAACGACTCGATTGATTTTGTCACCACCACAATCTCAGGCAGCGCATTCCAGACCCTAACGCCTCGATTGACCCTATTTCCACCACAATCTCAGCCAGCACATCCAAGATCCTAACGCCTCGAATAAACCTGACTCCCCCACACCCTCAGGCAGCGCATTCCAGATCCTACCGCCGCGATTGACCGTCTCCACCACACTCTAAGGCAGCACTTTCCAGACACTAACGCCTCGATTGACCCTGTCTCCACCACACTCTCAGGCAGCACATTCCAGATCCTAGCGCCTCGATCGAACCTGCCTCCACCACAGTCTCAGGCAGCACATTCCAGAGGCTAACGCCTCGATTGACCCTGTCTCCACCACACTCTCAGGCAGCACATTCCAAACACTAACGCCTCGATTGACCCTGTCTCCACCACACTCTCAGGCAGCACATTCCAGACGCTAACGCCTCGATTGACACTGTCTCCACCACACTCTCACGCAGCACATTCCAGAAGCTAACGCCTCGATTGACCCTGTCTCCACCACACTCTCAGGCAGTGCATTCCAGATCCTAACGCCTCGATTGAACCTGCCTCCACGACACTCTCAGGCAGCACATTCCAGATGCTAACGCCTCGATTGACCCTGTCTCCACCACACTCTCAGGCAGTGCATTCCAGACCCTAACGCCTCGATTGACCCTGTCTCCACCACACTCTCAGGCAGCACATTCCAGACCTTAATGCCTTGACTGAACCTGCCTCCACCACAATCTCAGGCAGCACATTCCAGACCCTAACGCCTCGATTGAACCTGTCTCCCCCACACTGTCATGCAGCCCTTTCCAGACGCTAACGCCTCGATTGAACCTGTCTCCACCACACTCTCAGGCAGTGCATTCCAGATCCTAATGCCTCGATTGAACCTGTCTCCACCACACTCTCGGGCAGCACATTCCAGACACTAACGCCTCGATTGAACCTGTCTCCACCACACTCTCAGGCAGTGCATTCCAGATCCTTACGCCTCGATTGACTATGTCTCCACCACAATCTCAGGCAGCGCATTCCAGACGCTAACGCCTCGATTGAACCTGTCTCCACCACACTCTCAGGCAGCGCATTCCAGACGCTAACGCCTCGATTGACCCTGTCTCCACCACACTCTCAGGCAGCACATTCCAGAAGCTAACGCCTCGATTGACCCTGTCCCCACCACACTCTTAGGCAGTGCATTCCAGATCCTAACGCCTCGATTGAACCTGCCTCCTCGACACTCTCAGGCAGTGCATTCCAGATCCTAACGCCTCGATTGAACCTGCCTCCACGACACTCTCATGCAGCGCATTCCAGACCCTAATGCCTCAATTGACCCTGTATCCACCACAATCTCAGGCAGCACATTCCAGATGCTAATGCCTCGATTGACGCTGTCTCCACCACACTCTCAGGCAGCACATTCCAGATCCTAACGCCTCGATTGACCCTGTCTCCACCACACTCTCAGGCAGTGCATTCCAGACCCTAACGCCTCGATTGACCCTGTCTCCACCACAGTTTCAGGCAGCACATTCCAGAAGCTAACGCCTCGATTGACCCTGTCCCCACCACACTCTCAGGCAGTGCATTCCAGATCCTAACGCCTCGATTGAACCTGCCTCCTCGACACTCTCAGGCAGCACATTCCAGATACTAACGCCTCGATTGAACCTGCCTCCACCACACTCTCAGGCAGCGCATTCCAGACCCTAATGCCTCAATTGACCCTGTCTCCACCACAATCTCAGGCAGCACATTCCAGATCCTAACGCCTCGATTGACGCTGTCTCCACCACACTCTCAGGCAGCACATTCCAGACCCTAACGCCTCGATTGACCCTGTCTCCACCACACTCTCAGGCAGTGAATTCCAGACCCTAACGCCTCGATTGACCCTGTCTCCACCACAGTTTCAGGCAGCACATTCCAGACCCTAACGCCTCGATTGACCCTGTCTCCATGACACTCTCAGGCAGCACATTCCAGATCCTAACGCCTCGATTGAACCTATCTTCACCACACTCTCAGGCAGAGCATTCCAGACCCTAATGCCTCGATTGACCCTGTTTCCTCCACACTCTCTTTCAGTGCATTCAAGACCGTAACGCCTCGATTGAACCTGTCTCCACCACACTCTCAGGCAGTGCATTCCAGAGCCTAACGCCTCGATTGACCCAGTCTCCACGACACTCTCAGGGAGCGCATTCCAGACCCTAACGCCTCGAATGACCCTGTCTCCACCACACTCACAGGCAGCGCATTCCAAACCCTAACACCTCGATTGAACCTGTCTCCCCAACACTCTCAGGCATCGCATTCCAAACCGTAATGCCTCGATTGAACCTGCCTCCACGACACTCTCAGGCAGCGCATTCCAGAGCCTAATGCCTCGATTGACCCTGTCTCCACCACAATCTCGGGCAGCACATTCCAGACACTAACGCCTCGATTGACGCTGTCTCCACCACACTCTTAGGCAGTGCATTCCAGACCCTAACGCCGCGATTGACCCTGTTTCCACCACACTCTCAGGCAACACATTCCAGACCCTAATGCCGCGGTTGACCCTGTCTCCACCACACTCTCAGGCAGTATATTCCAAATCCTAACGCCTCGATTGATTTTGTCACCACCACAATCTCAGGCAGCGCATTCCAGACCCTAACGCCTCGATTGACCCTGTCTCCACCACAATCTCAGCCAGCACATCCAAGATCCTAACGCCTCGAATAAACCTGACTCCCCCACACCCTCAGGCAGCGCATTCCAGATCCTAACGCAGCGATTGACCATCTCCACCACACTCTCAGGCAGCACTTTCCAGACACTAACGCCTCGATTGACCCTGTCTCCACCACACTCTCAGGCAGCACATTCCAGATCCTAGCGCCTCGATCGAACCTGCCTCCACCACAGTCTCAGGCAGCACATTCCAGAGGCTAACGCCTCGATTGACCCTGTCTCCACCACACTCTCAGGCAGCACATTCCAGACACTAACGCCTCGATTGACCCTGTCTCCACCACACTCTCAGGCAGCACATTCCAGACGCTAACGCCTCGATTGACACTGTCTCCACCACACTCTCACGCAGCACATTCCAGAAGCTAACGCCTCGATTGACCCTGTCTCCACCACACTCTCAGGCAGTGCATTCCAGATCCTAACGCCTCGATTGACCCTGCCTCCACCACACTCTCAGGCAGCACATTCCAGACGCTAACGCCTCGATTGACCCTGTCTCCACCACACTCTCAGGCAGTGCATTCCAGACCCTAACGCCTCGATTGACCCTGTCTCCACCACACTCTCAGGCAGCACATTCCAGACCCTAATGCCTTGACTGAACCTGCCTCCACCACAATCTCAGGCAGCACATTCCAGACCCTAACGCCTCGATTGAACCTGTCTCCCCCACACTGTCATGCAGCCCTTTCCAGACCCTAACGCCTCGATTGAACCTGTCTCCACCACACTCTCAGGCAGTGCATTCCAGATCCTAATGCCTCGATTGAACCTGTCTCCACCACACTCTCGGGCAGCACATTCCAGACACTAACGCCTCGATTGAACCTGTCTCCACCACACTCTCAGGCAGTGCATTCCAGATCCTTACGCCTCGATTGACTATGTCTCCACCACAATCTCAGGCAGCGCATTCCAGACGCTAACGCCGCGATTGAACCTGTCTCCACCACACTCTCAGGCAGCGCATTCCAGACGCTAACGCCTCGATTGACCCTGTCTCCACCACACTCTCAGGCAGCACATTCCAGAAGCTAACGCCTCGATTGACCCTGTCCCCACCACACTCTTAGGCAGTGCATTCCAGATCCTAACGCCTCGATTGAACCTGCCTCCTCGACACTCTCAGGCAGTGCATTCCAGATACTAACGCCTCGATTGAACCTGCCTCCACCACACTCTCAGGCAGCGCATTCCAGACCCTAATGCCTCAATTGACCCTGTCTCCACCACAATCTCAGGCAGCACATTCCAGATCCTAACGCCTCGATTGACGCTGTCTCCACCACACTCTCAGGCAGCACATTCCAGACCCTAACGCCTCGATTGACCCTGTCTCCACCACACTCTCAGGCAGTGAATTCCAGACCCTAACGCCTCGATTGACCCTGTCTCCACCACAGTTTCAGGCAGCACATTCCAGAAGCTAACGCCTCGATTGACCCTGTCCCCACCACACTCTCAGGCAGTGCATTCCAGATCCTAACGCCTCGATTGAACCTGCCTCCTCGACACTCTCAGGCAGCACATTCCAGATACTAACGCCTCGATTGAACCTGCCTCCACCACACTCTCAGGCAGCGCATTCCAGACCCTAATGCCTCAATTGACCCTGTCTCCACCACAATCTCAGGCAGCACATTCCAGATCCTAACGCCTCGATTGACGCTGTCTCCACCACACTCTCAGGCAGCACATTCCAGACCCTAACGCCTCGATTGACCCTGTCTCCACCACACTCTCAGGCAGTGAATTCCAGACCCTAACGCCTCGATTGACCCTGTCTCCACCACAGTTTCAGGCAGCACATTCCAGACCCTAACGCCTCGATTGACCCTGTCTCCATGACACTCTCAGGCAGCACATTCCAGATCCTAACGCCTCGATTGAACCTATCTTCACCACACTCTCAGGCAGAGCATTCCAGACCCTAATGCCTCGATTGACCCTGTTTCCTCCACACTCTCTTTCAGTGCATTCAAGACCGTAACGCCTCGATTGAACCTGTCTCCACCACACTCTCAGGCAGTGCATTCCAGAGCCTAACGCCTCGATTGACCCAGTCTCCACGACACTCTCAGGGAGCGCATTCCAGACCCTAACGCCTCGAATGACCCTGTCTCCACCACACTCACAGGCAGCGCATTCCAAACCCTAACACCTCGATTGAACCTGTCTCCCCAACACTCTCAGGCATCGCATTCCAAACCGTAATGCCTCGATTGAACCTGCCTCCACGACACTCTCAGGCAGCGCATTCCAGAGCCTAATGCCTCGATTGACCCTGTCTCCACCACAATCTCGGGCAGCACATTCCAGACACTAACGCCTCGATTGACGCTGTCTCCACCACACTCTTAGGCAGTGCATTCCAGACCCTAACGCCGCGATTGACCCTGTTTCCACCACACTCTCAGGCAACACATTCCAGACCCTAATGCCGCGGTTGACCCTGTCTCCACCACACTCTCAGGCAGTATATTCCAAATCCTAACGCCTCGATTGATTTTGTCACCACCACAATCTCAGGCAGCGCATTCCAGACCCTAACGCCTCGATTGACCCTATTTCCACCACAATCTCAGCCAGCACATCCAAGATCCTAACGCCTCGAATAAACCTGACTCCCCCACACCCTCAGGCAGCGCATTCCAGATCCTACCGCCGCGATTGACCGTCTCCACCACACTCTAAGGCAGCACTTTCCAGACACTAACGCCTCGATTGACCCTGTCTCCACCACACTCTCAGGCAGCACATTCCAGATCCTAGCGCCTCGATCGAACCTGCCTCCACCACAGTCTCAGGCAACACATTCCAGAGGCTAACGCCTCGATTGACCCTGTCTCCACCACACTCTCAGGCAGCACATTCCAATCACTAACGCCTCGATTGACCCTGTCTCCACCACACTCTCAGGCAGCACATTCCAGACGCTAACGCCTCGATTGACACTGTCTCCACCACACTCTCACGCAGCACATTCCAGAAGCTAACGCCTCGATTGACCCTGTCTCCACCACACTCTCAGGCAGTGCATTCCAGATCCTAACGCCTCGATTGAACCTGCCTCCACGACACTCTCAGGCAGCACATTCCAGATGCTAACGCCTCGATTGACCCTTTCTCCACCACACTCTCAGGCAGTGCATTCCAGACCCTAACGCCTCGATTGACCCTGTCTCCACCACACTCTCAGGCAGCACATTCCAGACCTTAATGCCTTGACTGAACCTGCCTCCACCACAATCTCAGGCAGCACATTCCAGACCCTAACGCCTCGATTGAACCTGTCTCCCCCACACTGTCATGCAGCCCTTTCCAGACCCTAACGCCTCGATTGAACCTGTCTCCACCACACTCTCAGGCAGTGCATTCCAGATCCTAATGCCTCGATTGAACCTGTCTCCACCACACTCTCGGGCAGCACATTCCAGACACTAACGCCTCGATTGAACCTGTCTCCACCACACTCTCAGGCAGTGCATTCCAGATCCTTACGCCTCGATTGACTATGTCTCCACCACAATCTCAGGCAGCGCATTCCAGACGCTAACGCCTCGATTGAACCTGTCTCCACCACACTCTCAGGCAGCGCATTCCAGACGCTAACGCCTCGATTGACCCTGTCTCCACCACACTCTCAGGCAGCACATTCCAGAAGCTAACGCCTCGATTGACCCTGTCCCCACCACACTCTCAGGCAGTGCATTCCAGATCCTAACGCCTCGATTGAACCTGCCTCCTCGACACTCTCAGGCAGCACATTCCAGATACTAACGCCTCGATTGAACCTGCCTCCACCACACTCTCAGGCAGCGCATTCCAGACCCTAATGCCTCAATTGACCCTGTCTCCACCACAATCTCAGGCAGCACATTCCAGATCCTAACGCCTCGATTGACGCTGTCTCCACCACACTCTCAGGCAGCACATTCCAGACCCTAACGCCTCGATTGACCCTGTCTCCACCACACTCTCAGGCAGTGAATTCCAGACCCTAACGCCTCGATTGACCCTGTCTCCACCACAGTTTCAGGCAGCACATTCCAGAAGCTAACGCCTCGATTGACCCTGTCCCCACCACACTCTCAGGCAGTGCATTCCAGATCCTAACGCCTCGATTGAACCTGCCTCCTCGACACTCTCAGGCAGCACATTCCAGATCCTAACGCCTCGATTGAACCTGCCTCCACGACACTCTCATGCAGCGCATTCCAGACCCTAATGCCTCAATTGACCCTGTATCCACCACAATCTCAGGCAGCACATTCCAGATCCTAACGCCTCGATTGACGCTGTCTCCACCACACTCTCAGGCAGCACATTCCAGATCCTAACGCCTCGATTGACCCTGTCTCCACCACACTCTCAGGCAGTGAATTCCAGACCCTAACGCCTCGATTGACCCTGTCTCCACCACAGTTTCAGGCAGCACATTCCAGACCCTAACGCCTCGATTGACCCTGTCTCCATGACACTCTCAGGCAGCACATTCCAGATCCTAACGCCTCGATTGAACCTATCTTCACCACACTCTCAGGCAGACCATTCCAGACCCTAATGCCTCGATTGACCCTGTTTCCTCCACACTCTCTTTCAGTGCATTCAAGACCGTAACGCCTCGATTGACCCTGTCTCCACCACACTCTCAGGCAGTGCATTCCAGACTCTAACGCCTCGATTGAACCAGTCTCCACCACACTCTCAGGCAGCGCATTCCAGACCCTAACACCTCGATTGAACTTGTCTCCCCCACACTGTCATGCAGCCCTTTCCAGACCCTAACGCCTCGATTGAACCTGTCTCCACCACACTCTCAGGCAGTGCATTCCAGAGCCTAACGCCTCGATTGACCCAGTCTCCACGACACTCTCAGGGAGCGCATTCCAGACCCTAACGCCTCGAATGACCCTGTCTCCACCACACTCTCAGGCAGCGCATTCCAAACCCTAACACCTCGATTGAACCTGTCTCCCCAACACTCTCAGGCATCGCATTCCAAACCGTAATGCCTCGATTGAACCTGCCTCCACGACACTCTCAGGCAGCGCATTCCAGAGCCTAATGCCTCGATTGACCCTGTCTCCACCACAATCTCGGGCAGCACATTCCAGACGCTAACGCCTCGATTGACGCTGTCTCCACCACACTCTCAGGCAGTGCATTCCAGACCCTAATGCCTCGATTGACCCTGTCTCCACCACACTCTCAGGCAGAACATTCCAGACCCTAATGCCGCGGTTGACCCTGTCTCCACCACACTCTCAGGCAGCATATTCCAAATCCTAACGCCTCGATTGATTTTGTCTCCACCACAATCTCAGGCAGCGCATTCCAGACCCTAACGCCTCGATTGACCCTATTTCCACCACAATCTCAGCCAGCACATCCAAGATCCTAACGCCTCGAATAAACCTGACTCCCCCACACCCTCAGGCAGCGCATTCCAGATCCTACCGCCGCGATTGACCGTCTCCACCACACTCTCAGGCAGCACTTTCCAGACACTAACGCCTCGATTGACCCTGTCTCCACCACACTCTCAGGCAGCACATTCCAGATCCTAATGCTTCGATTGAACCTGCCTCCACCACACTCTCAGGCAGCACATTCCAGAGGCTAACGCCTCGATTGACCCTGTCTCCACCACACTCTCAGGCAGCACATTCCAGACACTAACGCCTCGATTGAACCTGTCTCCACCACACTCTCAGGCAGCACATTCCAGACGCTAACGCCTCGATTGACACTGTCTCCACCACACTCTCACGCAGCACATTCCAGAAGCTAACGCCTCGATTGACCCTGTCTCCACCACACTCTCAGGCAGTGCATTCCAGATCCTAACGCCTCGATTGAACCTGCCTCCACGACACTCTCAGGCAGCACATTCCAGATGCTAACGCCTCGATTGACCCTGTCTCCACCACACTCTCAGGCAGTGCATTCCAGACCCTAACGCCTCAATTGACCCTGTCCCACCACACTCTCAGGCAGCACATTCCAGACCCTAAAGCCTTGACTGAACCTGCCTCCACCACAATCTCAGGCAGCACATTCCAGACCCTAACGCCTCGATTGAACCTGTCTCCCCCACACTGTCATGCAGCCCTTTCCAGACCCTAACGCCTCGATTGAACCTGTCTCCACCACACTCTCAGGCAGTGCATTCCAGATCCTAATGCCTCGATTGAACCTGTCTCCACCACACTCTCGGGCAGCACATTCCAGACACTAACGCCTCGATTGACGCTGTCTCCACCACACTCTCAGGCAGTGCATTCCAGATCCTTACGCCTCGATTGACTATGTCTCCACCACACTCTCAGGCAGCACATTCCAGACACTAACGCCTCGATTGACCCTGTCTCCACCACACTCTCAGGCAGCACATTCCAGACGCTAACGCCTCGATTGACACTGTCTCCACCACACTCTCACGCAGCACATTCCAGAAGCTAACGCCTCGATTGACCCTGTCTCCACCACACTCTCAGGCAGTGCATTCCAGATCCTAACGCCTCGATTGAACCTGCCTCCACGACACTCTCAGGCAGCACATTCCAGATACTAACGCCTCGATTGACCCAGTCTCCACCACACTCTCAGGCAGTGCACTCCAGACCCTAACGCCTTGATTGACCATGTCTCCACCACACTCTCAGGCAGCGCATTCCAGATCCTTACGCCTCGATTGACTATGTCTCCACCCCAATCTCAGGCAGCGCATTCCAGACCCTAAAACCTTGAATGAACCTGAATCCCCCACACCCTCAGGCAGCACATTCCAGACCCTAACGCCTCGATTGAACCTGTCTCCACCACACTCTCAGGCAGTGCATTCCAGATCCTAATGCCTCGATTGAACCTGTCTCCACCATACTCTCAGGCAGCACATTCCAGATCCTAACGCCTCGATTGAACCTGTCTCCACCACACTCTCAGGCAGTGCATTCCAGGTCCTAACGCCTCGATTGACCCAGTCACCACCACACTCTCAGGGAGCGCATTCCAGACCCTAACGCCTCGATTGACCCTGTCTCCACCACACTCTCAGGCAGCGCATTCCAAACCCTAACACCTCGATTGAACCTGTCTCCCCAACACTCTCAGGCATCCCATTTCAAACCGTCACGCCTCGATTGAACCTGCCTCCACGACACTCTCAGGCAGCGCATTCCAGAGCCTAACGCCTCGATTGACCCTGTCTCCACCACACTCTCGGGCAGCACATTCCAGACACTAACGCCTCGATTGACGCTGTCTCCACCACACTCTCAGGCAGTGCATTCCAGATCCTAACGCCTCGATTGACCCTGTCTCCACCACACTCTCAGGCAGTGCATTCCAGACCCTAACGCCTTGACTGACCCTGTCTCTACCACAATCTCAGGCAGCACATTCCAGACCCTAACGCCTCGATTGAATCTGTCTCCACCACACTCTCAGGCAGAGCATTCCAGATCCTTACGCCTCGATTGACTATGTCTCCACCACAATCTCAGGCAGCGCATTCCAGACGCTAACGCCTCGATTGAACCTGTCTCCACCACACTCTCAGGCAGCGCATTCCAGACCCTAACGCCTCAATTGACCCTGTCCCACCACACTCTCAGGCAGCACATTCCAGACCCTAAAGCCTTGACTGAACCTGCCTCCACCACAATCTCAGGCAGCACATTCCAGACCCTAACGCCTCGATTGAACCTGTCTCCCCCACACTGTCATGCAGCCCTTTCCAGACCCTAACGCCTCGATTGAACCTGTCTCCACCACACTCTCAGGCAGTGCATTCCAGATCCTAATGCCTCGATTGAACCTGTCTCCACCACACTCTCGGGCAGCACATTCCAGACACTAACGCCTCGATTGACGCTGTCTCCACCACACTCTCAGGCAGAGCATTCCAGATCCTTACGCCTCGATTGACTATGTCTCCACCACACTCTCAGGCAGCACATTCCAGACACTAACGCCTCGATTGACCCTGTCTCCACCACACTCTCAGGCAGCACATTCCAGACGCTAACGCCTCGATTGACACTGTCTCCACCACACTCTCACGCAGCACATTCCAGAAGCTAACGCCTCGATTGACCCTGTCTCCACCACACTCTCAGGCAGTGCATTCCAGATCCTAACGCCTCGATTGAACCTGCCTCTACGACACTCTCAGGCAGCACATTCGAGAGCCTAACGCCTCGATTGACCCAGTCTCCACCACACTCTCAGGCAGTGCACTCCAGACCCTAACGCCTTGATTGACCATGTCTCCACCACACTCTCAGGCAGCGCATTCCAGATCCTTACGCCTCGATTGACTATGTCTCCACCCCAATCTCAGGCAGCGCATTCCAGACCCTAAAAAGTTGAATGAACCTGAATCCCCCACACCCTCAGGCAGCACATTCCAGACCCTAACGCCTCGATTGAACCTGTCTCCACCACACTCTCAGGCAGTGCATTCCAGATCCTAATGCCTCGATTGAACCTGTCTCCACCATACTCTCAGGCAGCACATTCCAGATCCTAACGCCTCGATTGAACCTGTCTCCACCACACTCTCAGGCAGTGCATTCCAGATCCCAACGCCTCGATTGACCCAGTCTCCACCACACTCTCAGGGAGCGCATTCCAGACCCTAACGCCTCGATTGACCCTGTCTCCACCACACTCTCAGGCAGCGCATTCCAAACCCTAACACCTCGATTGAACCTGTCTCCCCCACACTCTCAGGCATCGCATTCCAAACCGTAACGACTCGATTGAACCTGCCTCCACGACACTCTCAGGCAGCGCATTCCAGAGCCTAACGCCTCGATTGACCCTGTCTCCACCACACTCTCGGGCAGCACATTCCAGACACTAACGCCTCGATTGACGCTGTCTCCACCACACTCTCAGGCAGTGCATTCCAGATCCTAACGCCTCGATTGACCCTGTCTCCACCACACTCTCAGGCAGTGCATTCCAGACCCTAACGCCTTGACTGACCCTGTCTCTACCACAATCTCAGGCAGCACATTCCAGACCCTAACGCCTCGATTGAATCTGTCTCCACCACACTCTCAGGCAGAGCATTCCAGATCCTTACGCCTCGATTGACTATGTCTCCACCACAATCTCAGGCAGCGCATTCCAGACGCTAACGCCTCGATTGAACCTGTCTCCACCACACTCTCAGGCAGCGCATTCCAGACGCTAACGCCTCGATTGACCCTGTCTCCACCACAATCTCAGGCAGCACATTCCAGACGCTAACGCCTCGATTGACCCTGTCCCCACCACACTCTCAGGCATTGCATTCCAGATCCTAACGCCTCGATTGAACCTGCCTCCTCGACACTCTCAGGCAGCACATTCCAGACACTAACGCCTCGATTGAACCTGCCTCCAGCACACTCTCAGGCAGCACATTCCAGACCCTAAAGCCTCAATTGACCCTGTCTCCACCACAATCTCAGGCAGCACATTCCAGATCCTAACGCCTCGATTGACGCTGCCTCCACCACACTCTCAGGCAGCACATTCCAGATCCTAACGCCTCGATTGACCCTGTCTCCACCACACTCTCAGGCAGTGAATTCCAGACCCTAACGCCTCGATTGACCCTGTCTCCACCACAGTTTCAGGCAGCACATTCCAGACCCTAACGCCTCGATTGACCCTGTCTCCACGACACTCTCAGGCAGCAAATTCCAGATCCTAACGCCTCGATTGAACATATCTCCACCACACTCTCAGGCAGAGCATTCCAGACCCTAATGCCTCGATTGACCCTGTTTCCTCCACACTCTCAGTCAGTGCATTCAAGACCGTAACGCCTCGATTGACCCTTTCTCCACCACACTGTCAGGCAGCGCATTCCAGACCCTAACGCCTCGATTGAACCAGTCTCCACCACACTCTCTGGCAGCGCATTCCAGACCCTAACACCTCGATTGATCCTGTCTCCCCAACACTCTCAGGCATCCCATTCCAGATCCTAAAACCTCGATTGACCCTGTCTCCCGAACACTCTCAGGCAGTGCATTCCAGACCCTGAAACCTCGATTGAACCTGTCTCCACCACACTCTCAGGCAGCACATTCCAGATCATAATGCCTCGATTGAACCTGTCTCCTTCACACTCCCAGGCAGCACATTCCAGACGCTAACGCCTCGATTGACCCTGTCTCCACCACAATCTCAGGCAGCACATTCCAGATGCTAACGCCTCGATTGACCCTGTCTCCACCACACTCTCAGCCAGTGCATTCCAGACACTAACGCTTCGATTGACCCTGTCTCCACCACACTCTCAGGCAGCACATTCCAGACCCTAATGCCTTGACTGAACCTGCCTCCACCACAATCTCAGGCAGCACATTCCAGACCCTAACGCCTCGATTGAACCTGTTTCCCCCACACTGTCATGCAGCCCTTTCCAGACCCTAACGCCTCGATTGAACCTGTCTCCACCACACTCTCAGGCAGTGCATTCCAGATCCTAATGCCTCGATTGAACCTGTTTCCCCCACACTGTCATGCAGCCCTTTCCAGACCCTAACGCCTCGATTGAACCTGTCTCCACCACACTCTCAGGCAGTGCATTCCAGATCCTAATGCCTCGATTGAACCTGTCTCCACCACACTCTCAGGCAGCACATTCCAGATCCTAACGCCTCGATTGAACCTGTCTCCACCACACTCTCAGGCAGTGCATTCCAGATCCTAACGCCTCGATTGACCCAGTCTCCACCACACTCTCGGGCAGCACATTCCAGACACTAACGCCTCGATTGACGCTGTCTCCACCACACTCTCAGGCAGTGCATTCCAGATCCTAACGCCTCGATTGACCCAGTCTCCACCACACTCTCAGGCAGCGCATTCCAAACCGTAACGCCTCAATTGAACCTGCCTCCACGACACTCTCAGGCAGCGCATTCCTGACCCTAATGCCTCAGTTGACCCTGTCTTCCCCACAATCTCAGGCAGCGCATTCCAGAGCCTAACGCCTCGATTGACCCTGTCTCCTCCACACTCTCAGGCAGCGCATTCCAGATCCTAATGCCTCGATTGAACCTGTCTCCACCACACTCTCGGGCAGCACATTCCAGACACTAACGCCTCGATTGACTCTGTCTCCACCACACTCTCAGGCAGCACATTCCAGATCCTAACGCCTTGATTGACCCTGTCTCCACCACACTCTCAGGCAGTGAATTCCAGACCCTAACGCCTCGATTGACGCTGTCACCACCACGGTTTCAGGCAGCACATTCCAGACCCTAACGCCTCGATTGACCCTGTCTCCACCACAATCTCAGGGGGTGCATTCCAGACCCTAACGCCTCGATTGACCCTGTCTCTACCACACTCTCAAGCAGCACATTCCAGACCCTAACGCCTCGATTGACCCTGTCTCCACCACTCTCTCAGGCACCGCATTCCAGACCCTAACGCCTCGATTAAACCTGTCTCCCCGACACTCTCAGGCAGCACATTCCAGACCCTAACACCTCGATTGACCCTGTCTCCACCACACTCTCAGGCAGCGCATTCCAGACCATAACGCCTCGATTGAACCTGTCTCCACCACACTCTCAGGCAGCGCATTCCAGACCCTAACGCCTCGATTGAACCTGTCTCCACCTCACTCTCAGGCAGAACATTCCAGATCCTAACGCCTCGATTGAACCTGTCTCCCGAACACTCTCAGGCAGCGCATTCCAGACCCTAAAACCTCGATTGAACCTGTCTCCACCACACTCTCAGGCAGCGCATTACAGACCCTAACGCCTCGCTTGACCCTGTCTCCACCACACTCTCAAGCAGCACATTCCAGACCCTAATCCCTCGATTGAACCTGTCTCCTTCACACTCTCAGGCAGCACATTCCAGACCCTAATCCCTCGATTGAACCTGTCTCCTTCACACTCTCAGGCAGCACATTCCAGACGCTAACGCCTCGATTGACCCTTGTCTCCACCAGAATCTCAGGCAGCACATTCCAGACCCTAACGCCTCGATTGACCCTGTCTCCACCACAATCTCAGGGGGTGCATTCCAGACCCTAACGCCTCGATTGACCCTGTCTCCCCAACACTCTCAGACATTGCATTCCAGATCCTAACCCCTCGATTGACCCTGTCTCCACCACACTCTCAAGCAGCACATTCCAGACCCTAACGCCTCGATTGACCCTGTCTCCACCACTCTCTCAGGCACCGCATTCCAGACCCTAACGCCTCGATTAAACCTGTCTCCCCGACACTCTCAGGCAGCACATTCCAGACCCTAACACCTCGATTGACCCTGTCTCCACTACACTCTCAGGCAGCGCATTCCAGACCATAACGCCTCGATTGAACCTGTCTCCACCACACTCTCAGGCAGCGCATTCCAGACCCTAACGCCTCGATTGACCTTGTCTCCACCACAATCTCAGGCTGTGCATTCGAGATCCTAACACCTCGATTGACCCTGTCTCCACCACTCTCAGGCAGCACATTCCAGATCCTAACCACTCGATTTACCCTGTCTCCACCACACTCTCACGCAGCGCATTCCAGAAGCTAACGCCTTGATTGACCCTGTCTCCACCACACTCTCAGGCAGCACATTACAGATCCTAACACCTCGATTGACCCTGTCTCCACCACAGTTTCAGGCAGTACATTACAGATCCTAACACCTCGATTGACCCTGTCTCCACCACAATCTCACATAGCGCATTCCAGACCCTAACGCCTCGATTGACCCTGTCTCCACTGCACTCTCAGGCAGCGCATTCCTGACCCTAACGCCTCGATTGACCCTGTCTCCCCCACACTCTCAGGCAGCACATTCCAGACCCTAACGCCTCGATTGACCCTGTCTCCCCCACACTCTCAGGTAGCACATTCCAGATCCTAACGCCTCGATTGACCCTGTCTCCCCCAAACTCTCAGGCAACGCATTCCAGATCCTAACGCCTCGATTGACCCTGTCTCCCCCACACTCTCAGGCAACGCATTCCAGATCCTAACGCCTCGATTGACCCTGTCTCCCCCACACTCTCAGGCAGTGCATTCCAGATGCTAACCACTCGCCTTGTGAGAAAGTTTCTTCTCGAGTCTCCATTGCTTCTTTTACCAATCTCCTTAAATCTGTGTCCCTCTCGTTCTCTATCCTCCCCCCAATGGGAACAGTCTCCCCCTGTCTGCTCTGTCCCAGACCCCTCCTTGTTTTGAACACCTCGATCAAATCTCCTCTCGACCTTCTCTTCTCCGAGTAGAACAGTCCCAGCGTCTCAAATCTGTCCACGTCACTGAAGTTCCTCATCCCTGGAACCGTTCCCGTCAATCTTTCCCACACTCTCTCCCTCTCGCTCTACAATGTGAACATGTCCTTCCTAAATTGTGGAGCCTGTAAGAGGCCATCGCCTCTTTTCACTCCAATCTTTTCCCTAACCCTTTCTCCTGACCTCTTCCCCTGCACCCCCCACCTGCTCCTTCCTCTCCCCATCCTAAACCCCTCTCGCCTCCTCCCTCCCGCCCCTCACCTCCCTCCCCCTCCCGCCCCTCACCTCCGTCCCCTTCCTCCTGCCCCGCGTCCTCCTGCCCCCACTCTCCGTCCCACCGCTCCTTGCCCTCCTCTTGCGCCGATGGGGTTTCGGAGCTGATGGTGTCCACAATTCGTACACAGGGTCTGTGTGTGCGGTGGGGTTAGGGGGTCTGTGCGGGGGTTGGGGTCTGTGCGGGGAGTGGGGGGTCTGTGCGGGGGTGAGGGGTCTGTGCGGGGGTGAGGGGTCTGTGCGGGGAGTGGGGTCTGTGCGGGGAGTGGGGTCTGCGCGGGGAGTGGGGTCTGTGTGGGGAGTGGGGTCTGTGCGGGGAGTGGGGTCTGTGCGGGGAGTGGGGGGTCCGTGCGGGGTTAGGGTGTCTGTGCGGGGAGTGGGGTCTGTGTGGGCGGCGGGGGTGAGGGGTCTGTGCGGGGGTGGGGGGTCTGTACGGGGGTGGGGGGTCTGTGCGGTGAGTGGGGTCTGTACAGGGGTGGGGGGTCTGTGTGGAGAGTGGGGTCTGTGAGGGGGTTGGGGTCTGTGCGGGGGTTGGGGTCTGTGCGGCGGTGAGGGGTCTGTGTGGGGGTAGGGGGTCTGTGCGGGGAGTGGGGTCTGTGCGGGGAGTGGGGTCTGTGCGGGGGTTGGGGGGTCTGTGCGGGGAGTGGGGTCTGTGTGGGGAGTGGGGTCTGTGTGGGGGTTGGGGTCTGTGCGGGCGGTGGGGGTGAGTGGTCTGTGCGGGGGTTGGGGGTCTGTGCGGGGGTTGGGGGTCTGTGCGGGGGTTGGAGTCTGTGTGGGGGTGAGGGGTCTGTGCGGGGGTGAGTGGTCTGTGCGGGGGTTGGGGTCTGTGCAGGGAGTGGGGTCTGTGTGGGGAGTGGGGTCTGTGTGGGGAGTGGGGTCTGTGCGGGGAGTGGGGTCTGTGCGGGGAGTGGGGTCTGTGCGGGGAGTGGGGTCTGTGTGGGGAGTGGGGTCTGTGCGGGGGTCGGGGGTCTGTACGGGGGTGGGGGCTCTGTGAGGGGGTTGGGGTCTGTGCGGGGGTTGGGGTCTGTGCGGCGGTGAGGGGTCTGTGTGGGGGTTGGGGGGTCTGTGCGGGGAGTGGGGTCTGTGTGGGGAGTGGGGTCTGTGTGGGGGTTGGGGTCTGTGCGGGGGTGGGGGTCTGTGCGGGGGTGGGGGTCTGTGCGGGCGGTGGGGGTGAGTGGTCTGTGCGGGGGTTGGGGGTCTGTGTGGGGGTGAGGGGTCTGTGTGGGGGTTGGGGTCTGTGCGGGCGGTGGGGGTGAGTGGTCTGTGCGGGGGTTGGGGGTCTGTGCGGGGGTAGGGGGTCTGTGTGGGGGTGAGGGGTCTGTGTGGGGGTTGGGGTCTGTGCGGGCAGTGGGGGTGAGTGGTCTGTGCGGGGGTTGGGGGTCTGTGCGGGGGTAGGGGGTCTGTGCGGGGGTTGGGGGTCTGTGCTGGGGTTGGGGTCTGTGCGAGGAGTGGGGGGTCGGTGGGGGGGATCTGAGGGGAGTGGGGTCTGTGTGGGCGGGGGGGTGGGGGGTGGGGTGTCTGTTCTGTGGTGGGGGCCGGGTTGCTGGAGCCGGTTGCCCTGGTAACGCTGCCGCTCTCCCCTCGGACAGGTCAGCAAGACCGGAGCGGAGGGGGCGGTGCTGGACGAAGCCAAGAACATCAACAAGTCTCTGTCGGCGCTGGGCAATGTCATATCGGCCCTGGCGGAGGGAACGGTGAGTCCAAGGGGGACCCTAAACCCCCACCTAACGAAGGGTGTCACCGCCTCCGCCGACAGTCACCACTTCCAATAGAAACAGGGAGCAGGGGTCGACCATTCGGCCCCTCGAGTCTGCTTCCCCCGTCCCCTAAGATCACGGCTGATCTCCAACCTGGACTCTGCTTTCCCCGCCCTCTCCCTCGACTCCCTCAGTGCCCGAAAATCTACACTCGCACTCTCAGTCCCGGATATACTCGTCAACGGGGCATCCATGGGGATTCACTAACCCTCGGAGTGAGATCGCCCCTCATTCTTCTAAACCCCAGGGAGTATCAGCCCGTTCTACTCGATCTCTTCCCCCCCGTGGGACAAACCCGCTCATCCCAGGAATCAGTCTCGTGAACCTCCACTGCGTCACCCTGTAAGGCAAGGACATCCTTCCTGAGGTAAGGAGACTGAAACTGCACACAGTGCTCCGGGTGTAGCCTCACCAAAACAGAGACAAGCCATTTAGCCCATCTGCCCCGTGCCGGTGTTTCTGCTCCACATGAACCTCCTCCCGAGCCCCCACCACCCCCCACAACTTCATCTTACCCCCATCACCATATCCTTCTATTCCTTTCCCCCTCATGAGTTTATCCAGTCTCCCCACCGCCTTCAATACATTGACACAATTTGCCTCGACCACTCCCTGTGGTAGAGAGTCCCACATTCTCATCATTCTCTGGAACACTGTCCAGGACAAAGCAGCCCCCGCTCGATGGGGCACCCCATCCACAAACATTCACTCCCTCCAACACCACCACCGACGCACAGGGGCAGCAGTGTGTGTACCATCTACAAGATGCACTGCAGCAACTCACCAAGGGCTCCTTCAACACTTTTATTTATTATTCATTCATGGGATGTGGGCGTCGCTGGGCTGGGCCCAGCATTTATTGCTCATCCCTAATTGCCCCTTGAGAAGGTGGGGGGGTGAGCCACCTTCTTGAGCCGCTGCAGTCCCCGTGTGGTGTAGGTACACCCATGGCGCTGTTAGGGAGGAAGTTCCAGGATTTTGTCCCTGTGTGGTGTAGGTACACCCACGGCGCTGTTAGGGAAGGAGTTCCAGGATTTTGTCCGTGTTGTGTAGGTACACCCACAGCGCTGTTAGGGAGGAAGTTCCAGGATTTTGTCCCTGTGTGGTGTAGGTACACCCACGGCACTGTTAGGGAGTGAGTTCCAGGATTTTGTCCGTGTGGTGTAGGTCCACCCACGGCACTGTTAGGGAGGGAGTTCCAGGATTTTGTCCGTGTGGTGTAGGTACACCCACGGCGCTGTTAGGGAGGGAGTTCCAGGATTTTGTCCCGTGTGGTGTAGGTACACCCACGACGCTGTTAGGGAGGGAGTTCCAGGATTTTGTCCCGTGTGGTGTAGGTACACCCACGGCGCTGTTAGGGAGGGAGTTCCAGGATTTTGTCCCCGTGTGGTGTAGGTACACCCACGGCGCTGTTAGGGAGGGAGTTCTAGGATTTTGTCCCGTGTGGTGTAGGTACACCCACGGCGCTGTTAGGGAGGGAGTTCCAGGATTTTGTCCGTGTGGTGTAGGTACACCCACGGCGCTGTTAGTGAGGGAGTTCCAGGATTTTGACCCGGCGACAGTGAAGGAATGGTCGATATATTCCCAAGTTGGGATGGTGAGTGGCTGGGAGGGGAACTTGCAGGTGGTGGTGTTCCCCATGTGTCTGCTGCCCTCGTCCTTATAGATGGTAGAGGTGGTGGGTTTGGGCGGCGCTGTCGAAGGAGCCTTGGCGAGTTGCTGCAGTGCATCTTGTAGATGGTACACACACTGCTGCCCCTGTGCGTCGGTGGTGGTGTTGGAGGGAGTGAATGTTTGTGGATGGGGTGTCCCATCGAGCGGGACTGCTTTGTCCTGGACGGTGTCGAGTTTCTTGAGTGTTGTGGGAGCCGCACTCATCCAGGCAAGTGGGTGGTGTCCCATCACACTCCTGACTTGTGCCTTGTAGATGGTGGACAGGCTTTTGGGGGGGGGGTGGTGGTCAGGAGGTGAGTGACTCTCCGCAGGATTCTCAGCCTCTGACCTGCTCTTGTAGCCACAGTGTTTATATGGCTGATCCAGTTCAGTTTCTGGTCAATGGTAACCCCCAGGATGTTGATAGTGGGGGATTCAGCGATGGTGATGCCATTGAACATCAAGGGGCGATGGTTAGAGTCTCTTGTTGGAGATGGACATTGCCTGGCACTTGTGTGGTGTCAATGCTATTTAAGGAATCCATATACCATCTGTCGCTTTTACAGAAAACGCATGTACCCTATCGGGATAGCAAGATGACACGGATTCTTCAAGACTCTCTGGGAGGCAACTGCAGAACCACCATCATCATCTGCTGCTCTCCATCAAATTTCAACGATGCAGAGACAAAGTCAACGCTAATGTTTGGCCAAAGGTGGGGAACAAACCGAGCGAACAGCGCCACGTTCACCCAAGGTGACCAACACGCCAGCCCTTGAAATGTTCACAGATCGATGGCACATGTCCCAACCCTCAGGCTTGGAGGCTTGTGAGTTTCAGTTCTGGAGACTGGAGCCCCATAATCCAAGCTGACATGGCCCAATGGCAGCGCTGACCCTCCGACAGCGCAGCACACCCTCAGCTCTGACCCTCCGACAGCGCGGCGCTCCCTCAGCGCTGACCCTCCGACAGTGCGGCTCTCCCTCAGCACTGACCCTCCGACAGTGCGGCTCTCCCTCAGCACTGACCCTCCCACAGCACGGCACTCCCTCAGTCCTGACCCTCCGACAGTGCGGCGCTCCCTCAGCGTTGACCCTCCGACAGTGCGGCTTTCCCTCAGTACTGACCCTCCGACAGTGAGGTGCTCCCTCAGCGCTGACCCTCTGACAGTGCGGCACTCCCTCAGCACTGACCCTCCGACAGTGCGGCTTTCCCTCAGTACTGACCCTCCGACAGTGAGGTGCTCCCTCAGCGCTGACCCTCCGACAGCACGGCGCTCCCTCAGCGCTGACCCTCTGACAGTGCGGCACTCCCTCAGCACTGACCCTCCTACAGTGCGGCGCTCCCTCAGCACTGACCCTCTGACAACGTGGCGCTCCCTTAGCACTGACCCTCCCACAGTGCGGCTCTCCCTCAGCACTGACCCTCCGACAGTGCGGCGCTCCCTCGGCGCTGACCCTCCGACAGCGCGGCGCTCCCTCGGCGCTGACCCTCTGACAGCGCGGCGCTCCCTCGGCGCTGACCCTCCAACAGCGCGGCGCTCCCTCGGCGCTGACCCTCTGACAGTGCGGCGCTCCCTCGGCGCTGACCCTCCGACAGCATCATCCTGGATTAGTAACTCTGGTTACAGGAGTGGGGCCCGAGCCTCCCCAACCAGAGTCGACCATTGAGCCAAGACCAGAGCCCGTGACCAGACAGGGTTCGGAGTGAGGCAGCTGGGGTGGCGGCTCGGGACCCTGACCCTAATCTGTCGCCCTCGCTCCCTCCCCAGGGCCAAGACAATCAGGAACACAGCCTCCGTCAACCTGGAACTGACAGCGGAGGAGTGGAAGAAGAAATACGAGAAGGAGAAAGAGAAGAACAAGACTCATAAGGAGACCATTCGTCGCCTGGAGACCGAGCTCAACAGGTGGCGGAACGGTGGGTACCACTGCCCCCACGCATACCCCCGCCCCCTCCACCCCCCACACACCCGCTCCCCCACTCCGCACACCCGTCCCTCAACTCCGCCATATCGAGGCTCCGGGCAGCGGGGGTGATCGCTGACCCACAGCGGCTCCCAGACCTCAAGGCTTTCAAATCCCTCCGTGTACTTCCCCCCTCCCAACACCCTCCCTGGCATCTCTTTTCGGGCAGACTCGAGGAAAACCTGCAGTCAGTCAATTTCAGGATGTAGAGCGACAGCCGTTCACTCTCTGCTTTGGGACTGGGGTCTGGAGCTTTGGGAGCTGCTGTCTTCTTTACTCAAGCGGTTGGTCCTTCCTGTTTTCTCCCCAAAGCCCAAACCCAAACCAATTTTATAAACACCCATTTCCCAGGCACGTTTTTTTCTTCCCTCAAAGCCATAAACCACCGTGTGACCCTTTATGTAAACAGTCCGCCCGGGGTCAAGAGGTTCCCAGCTCCTTTTAAAACTGCTCGATTACCTTTTCCCGTAAAATGCTGTTTTTTCCCGGAACAGCAGCCACCAGAGTCCCTGCGTTAACCCCTTAAGGAACAGAGCCTTTTAAACAAAACGCAAATCCTTCCATAATATTCTTAGTCCTTGCAGATGACCCATTTTCTGTGGTTAAAGTGTGTATGACAAGATTAACAACCATTGCAATGGTGACTATGCATTGGGAGAATTTTAAAGGTTTGCAAAGTGTGTGGAAGGTGCTATGTAAATGCAACATCAACTTGCATAAAATTATAAAATTCGGCCCCTCGGTCCTGCTCCCCACCATTCAATAAGATCACGGCTGATCTGATTGTGGCCTTAACTCCACTTTCCTGCCTGTCCCTCCTCCCCATAACCCTCGACTCCCTCGTCGATCAGAAACCTGTCTAACTCAGCCTCGGATATATTCACTGACCTGGCCTCCGCTGCTCTCTGGGTGTGAGGGGGGGAGAGAATTCCACAGACTGACCACCCTCTGAGGGAAGAAATTCCTCCTCGTCTCCGTCTTCAATGGGAGACCCCTTATTCTGAAACTGTGCCCCCCTCCCCCCTCGTTCTAGATTCCTCCCACAAGGTGGGGGGGGGAGGGGAAACACTCTCTCAGCATCCACCCTGTCAAGCCTCCCCACCTCCTCTCAGACTAATTGTGACTCGTACACCAGGACGCCCAGATCCCTCTGTACCCCCGCTCCATTTCCACCCACCAGCGATGACGAGCAGGCGTGATTAAGGTGTCTTTTGTTCCCCTCCCCCCCACCACCACCGCCACCACCACCCCAACCCCGTGCAGGGGAGAACGTGCCGGAAAGCGAGCAGCTGCCCGAGAAGGAGGAGCCGTGTGAGGTGACCCCGGTGGCCGACAACTCGTCCATAGTCATTCACATCTCGGAAGAGGAGAGGCAGAAGTACGAGGAAGAAATCCGGAAGCTCTACAAATACCTGGACGACAAGGTATGGGGCAGAGACCCAGGCGTCCGAATGAGCCCCGGGCAACCCCCAATTCCTGCAAACCCCCTCCCTCGCTCCAGTATCTTCCCTGAAGGCCCCGCTCCTCCCCCTCTGGGCTCGTCCGCTGCAGGAGCCCTCGTCTGAACCCGTCTGCTGTCTGGACTCCGGCATTCTGACGCTCCCTCGCTGACCGACCGTCCCCTTCCCTCTGTAAACTACAGCCCGAACAAAACCCTGCTGTAAATACCAAACGCCCGCCGCTCCCCCACCCCCCACCAAGCACACTGAGTTCCCTTGGCCAATCGCCCCCCACCCACCCAACCGACCCCGCTGTGCTCCCTCGCTTACGCCGGCTCCACGCCCAGATTCGCCTCGGTCTTAAATCTCTTGTCCTCCTGTTCAAATCATACCATAGGTTCCTCGTTCGCCTCCCTATCTCTGTAACCCCCTCCAGCCCCTAAAACCCTCCATATCTCTGTAAACTCCTCCAGCACCTACACCCCTCGCTATCTCTGTAACCCCCTCCAGCCCCTACAACCCGACCTATCTCTGCAACCTCCTCCAGTCCCTACACCCCTCCCTATCTCTGTAACCTCCTCCTGCCCCTACAAATCTCCCTATCTCTGTAACCTCCTCCAGCCTCTACAACCCTCCTTATCTCTGTAACCTCCTCCAGCCCCTACAACCCTCCTTATCTCTGTACCCTCCTCCAGCCACTACAGCCCTCCCTATCTCTGTAACCTCCTCCAGCAACCTACACCCCTCCCTATCTGTGTAACCTCCTCCAGCGCCTACACCCCTCAATATCTCTGCAACCTACTCCAGCGCCTACACCTCTCCCTATCTCTGTAACCTCCTCCAGCACCTACAACCCTCCCTATCTCTGTAACCTCATCCAGCCCCCTACACCCCTGCTAACACTGTAACCTCCTCCAGCCCCTAACACCCTCCCTATCTCTGTAACCTCCCCCAGCTCCTACAACCGTCCCTATCTCCGTAACCTCCTCCAGCCCCTACAACCCTGCCTATCACTGTAACCTCCTCCAGCCGCTACAACCCTCCCTATCTCTGTAACCTCCTCCAGCCCCTACAACCCTCCCTATTCTGTACCCTCCTGCAGCCCCTACACTTCTCCCCATCTCTGTAATCTCCTCCAGACCCTACAACAATCCCAATCTCTGTAACCTCCCCCAGAACCAACAACCCTTCCCATTTCCGTAACCTCCTCCAGACCCTACAACCCTCCCTATCTCTGTAACCTCACCTAGAAACTACAACCCTCCCTATCTCTGTAACCTCCTCCAGCCCCTACAACCCTCCCTACCTCTGTAACCCCCTCCAGCCCCTACAACACTCCCTATCTCTGTAACCTCCTCCAGTCCCGTACACCCCTCCTTATCTCTGTAACCTCCTCCAGCGCATACACCCCTCCCTACCTCTGTAACCCCCTCCAGCCCCTACAACACTCCCTATCTCTGTAACCTCCTCCAGTCCCGTACACCCCTCCCTATCTCTGTAACCTCCCCCAGTACCTACAACCCGCCCTATCTCTGTAACCTCCTCCAGTCCCTACAACCCTCCCTAGCTCTGTAACTTCTTCCAGCCCCTACACCCCTCCCTATCTCTGTAACCTCCTCCAGCCCCTACAGCCCTCCCCATCTCTGTAATCTCCTCCAGACCCTACAACCATCCCTATCTCTGTAACCTCCTCCAGCCCCTACAACCCTCCCTATCTCTGTAATGTCCTCCAGCCTCCACAACCCTCCCTATCTCTATAACCTCCTCCAGCCCCTACAACCCTCCCTATCTCAGTAACCTCCTCCAGCCCCTACACCACTCCCTATCTCTGTAACCTCATCCAGTCCCTTACAACCCACCCTACCTCAGTAACCTCCTCCAGCCTCTACAACCCTCCTAATTTCTGTAACATACTCCAGCCCCTACAACCCTCCTTATCTCTGTACCCTCCTCCAGCCCCTACACCCCTCCTTATCTCTGTAACCTCCTCCAGCCCCCTACACCCTTCCTTATCTCTGTAACCTCCTCCAGCGCCTACACCCCTCCCTATCTCTGTAAACTACTCCTGCGCCTACACCCCTCCCTATCTCTGTAACCTCCTCCAGCACCTACAACCCTCCCTATCTCTGTAACCTCCTCCAGCCCCCTACACCCCTCCCTTTCTCTGTAAACTCCTCCAGCCCCTACAACAGTCCACATCTCCGTAACCTCCTCCAGACCCTAAAACCCTCCCTATCTCTGTAACCTCGCCCAAAACCTACAACCCGCCCTATCTCTGTACCCTCCTCTAGCCCCTAAACCCCTTCCTATCTCTGTAACCTCCTCTAGCCCCTACAACCCTCCCTATCTCTGTAACCTCCTCCAGCCCCTACACCCCTCCCCATCTCCGTGACCTCCTCCAGAGCCTACAACCCTCCCTATCTCAGTAGTCTCCCCCAGTACCTACAACCCGCCCTATCTCTATAACCTCAACCAGCCCCTACAACCCTCCCTATTTCTGTAATGTCCTCCAGCCCCTACAACCCTCCCTATCTCTGTAACCTCATCCAGTCCCTTACAACCCACCCTACCTCAGTAACCTCCTCCAGCCTCTACAACCCTCCTTATCTCTGTAACATACTCCAGCCCCTACAACCCTCCTTATCTCTGTACCCTCCTCCAGCCCCTACACCCCTCCTTATCTCTGTAACCTCCTCCAGCCCCCTACACCCCTCCCTTTCTCTGTAAACTCCTCCAGCCCCTACAACACTCCACATCTCCGTAACCTCCTCCAGACCCTAAAACCCTCCCTATCTCTGTAACCTCACCCAAAACCTACAACCCGCCCTATCTCTGTAACCTCCTCCAGTCCCGACAACCCTCCCTTGCTCTGTAACCTCCTCCAGCCCCTAAACCCCTCTCTATCTCTGTATCCTCCTCCAGCCCCTACACCCCTCCCAATCTCTGTAATCTACTCCAGACCCTACAACCATCCCTATCTCTGTAACCTCCCCCAGAAACTACAACCCTCCCCATCGCCGTAAACTCCTCCAGACCCTACAACCCTCCCTATCTCTGTAACCTCCTCCAGCCCCTACAACCCTCCCTATCTCTGCAACCTCCTCCAGTCCCTACAACCCTCCCTATCTCTGTACCCTCCTCCAGCCCCTACACCCCTTCCTATCTCTGTAACCCCCTCCAGCCCCTACAACATCCCTATCTCTGTAACCTCCTCCAGCCCCTACACCCCTCCCTATCTCTGTAACCTCCTCCAGCCCCTACACCCCTCCCTATCTCTGCCAGCTCCTCCAGCCCGTACACCCCTCCCTATCTCTGTAACCTCATCCAGCCCCTACACCCCTCCCTATATCTGTAACCTCCTCCAGCCCCCTACACCCCTCCCTATCTCTGTAACCTCCTGCAGCCCCCTACAACCTTCCCTATCTCTGTAACCTTCTCTGGCCCCTACACCCCTCCCTATCTCTGTAAAGTCCTCCAGCCCCCTACACCCCTCCCTATCTCTGTAACCTCCTCCAGCCCCTACAACCCTCCCTATCACTGTAACCTCCTCCAGCCCCTACACCCCTCCCTATCTCTGTAATCTCCTTCAGTCCCTACACCCCTCCCAATCTCTGTAACCTCCCCCAGTCCCTTACACCCCTCCCTATCTCTGTACTGTCCTCCAGCCCCTACACCCCTCCCTAACTCTGTCACCTTCTCCAGCCCCTACACCACTCCCTATCTCTGTAACCCCCTCCAGCCCCTTCCAAACTCTCTATCTCTGTAACCTCCTCCAGTCCCTACAACCCTCCCTATCTCTATAACCTCCGCCAACCCCTACACCCCTCCCTATCTCTATAACCTCCCCCAGCCCATACAACATTCCATATTTCTGTAATGTCCTCCAGCCCCTACAACCCTCCCTATCTCTATAACCTCTTCCAGCCCCTACAACCCTCCCTATCTCTGTAACCTCCTCCAGCCACTACACCCCTCCCTATCTCTGTAACCTCATCCAGTCCCCTACAACCCTCCCTACCTCAGTAACCTCCTCCAGCCTCTACAAACCTCCTTATCTCTGTAATCTACTCCAGCCCCTACAAGCCTCCTTATCTCTGCACCCTCCTCCAGCCCCTACAACCCTCCCTATCTCTGTAACCTCCTCCAGCCCCCTACACCCCTCCCTATTTCTGTAACCTCCTCCAGCGCCTACACCCCACCGTATCTCTGTAACCTACTCCAGCGCCTACACCCCTCCCTATCTCTGTAACGTCCTCCAGCACCTACAACCCTCCCTATCTCTGTAACCTCCTCCAGCCCACTACACAACTCCCTATCTCTGTGACCTCCTCCAGCCCCTACAACGCTCCCTATCTTTGTAATCTCCCCGAGGCCCTACAACCGTCCCTATCTCTGTGAACTCCTCTAGCCCCTACAACCCTCCCTATCACTGTAACCTCCTGCAGCCCCTACAACCCTCCCTATCTTTGTAACCTCCTCCAGCCCCTACAACCCTCCCTATCTCTGTACCCTCCAGCTCCTACACACCTCCCCATCTCTGTAATCTCCTTCAGACCCTACAACAATCCCTATCTCTGTAACCTCCCCCAGAACCTACAACCCTCCCCATCTCTGTAACCTCCTCCAGAACCTACAACGCTCCCTATCTCTGTAACCTCCCCAGAACCTACAACCCTCCCCATCCTGTAACCTCCTCCAGCCCCAACACCCCTCCCTATCTCTGTAACCTCCTCCAGCCCCTACAACCCTCCCTATCTCTGTAAACTCCTCCTGCCCCTACAAGCCTCCCTATCTCTGTAACCCCATACAGTCCCTACAACCATCCCTATCTCTGTACCCTCCTCCAGTCCCCTACACCCCTCCCTATCTCTGTAACCTCCTGCAGCCCCCTACAACCCTTCCTATCTCTGTAACCTCCTCCGGCCACCTACACCCCTCCCTATCTCTGTCAACTCCTCCAGCCCCTACAACCCTTCCTATCTCTGTAACCTCCTCCAACCCCCTAAATCCCTCCCTATCTCTGTAACTCCCTCCAGCCCCTACAAATTCCCTATCTCTGGAACCTCCTCCAGCCCCTACACCACTCCCTATCTCTGTAACCTCCTCCAGCCCCTACACCCCTCCCTTTCTCTGTCACCTCCTCCAGCCCCTACACCCCTCCCTATATCTGTAACCTCCTGTAGCCCCCTACACCCCTCCCTATCTCTGTAACCTCCTGAAGCCCCCTACAACCCTCCCTATCTCTGCCACCTCCTCCAACCCCCTATACCCTTGCCTATCTCTGTCACCTCCTCCAGCCCCTACACCCTCCCTATTTCTACAACCTCCTCCAGCCCCCTACATCCCTCCCTATCTCTGTCACCTCCTCCAGCCCCCTACACCCCTCCCTATCTCTGTAACCCCCGCCAGCCCCTACAACACTCCTTATCTCTGTAACCTCCTCCAGCCCCTACAACACTCCTTATCTCTGTACCCTCCTCCAGCCCCTACACCCCTCCTTATCTCTGTAACCTCCTCCAGCACCCTCCACCCCTCCCTATCTGTGTAACCTCCTCCAGCGCCTACACCCCTCCCTATCTCTGAAACCTCATCCAGCCGCCTACACCCCTCCCTAACACTATAACCTCCTCCAGCCCCAACACCCTCCCTATCTCTGTAACCTTCCCCAGCCCCTACAACCGTCCCTATCTCCGTAACCTCCTCCAACCCTATAACCCTGCCTATCACTGTAACCTCCTCCAGCCCCTACAACCCTCCCTATTCTGTACCCTCCTGCAGCCCCTACACCTCTCCCTAGCTCTGTAATCTCCTCCAGACCCTACAACCATCCCTATCTCTGTAACCTCCTCCAGTCCCTACAACCCACCCTATCTCTGTAACCTCCTCCAGCCCCTACAACTCTCCCTATCTCTGTAACCTCCTAACGCCCCTACACCCCACCCCATCTCTGTAATCTCCTCCAGACCCTACAACCATCCCTATCTCTGTAACCTCCCCCAGAACCAACAACCCTTCCCATCTCCGTAACCTCCTCCAAACCCTACAACCCTCCCTATTTCTGTAATGTCCTCCAGTCCCTACAACCCTCCCTATCTCTATAACCTCCCCCAGCCCCTACAACCCTCCTTATTTCTGTAAAGTCCTCCAGCCCCTACAACCCTCCCTATCTCTATAACCTCCTCCAGCCCCTACAACCCTCCCTATCTCATTAACCTCCTCCAGCCCCTACACCACTCCCTATATCTGTAACCTCATCCAGTCCCTTACAACCCAGCCTACATCAGTAACCTCCTCCAGCCTCTACAACCCTCCTTATCTCTGTAACATACTCCAGCCCCTACAACCCTCCTTATCTCTGTACCCTCCTCCAGCCCCTACACCCCTCCCTATCTCTGTAACTTCCACCAGCCCCCTACACCCCTCCTTATCTCTGTAACCTCCTCCAGCGCCTACACCCCTCCCTATCTCTGTAACCTACTCCAGCGCCTACACCCCTCCCTATCTCTGTAACCTCCTCCAGACCCTACAACCCTCCCTATCTCTGTAACCTCGCCCAGAACCTACAACCCGCCCTATCTCAGTAACCTCCTCCAGGCCCTACAACCCTCCCTAGCTCTGTAACCTCCTCCAGCCCCTACACCCCTCTCTACCTCTGTAACCTCCTCCCGGGCCTACACCCCTCCCCATCTCTGTAATCTACTCCAGACCCTACAACCATCCCTATCTCTGTAACCTCCCGCAGAACCTACAACCCTCCCCATCTCCCTTAGCTCCTCCAGACCCTACAACCCTCCGTTTCTCTGTAACCTCCCCCAGAACCAACAACACTCCCTATCTCTGTAACCTCCTCCAGCCACTACAACCCTCCCTATCTCTGTAACCTCCTCCAGTCCCTACAACCCTCCCTAGCTCTGTAACCTCCCCCAGCCCCTACATCCCTCCCTATCTCTGTAACATCCTCCAGCCCCTACACCCCTTCCTATCTCTGTAAGCCCCTCCAGCCCCTACACCGTCCTTATCTCTGTAACCTCCCCCAGCCCCTACAACCCTCCCTATCTCTGTAACCTCCTCCAGCACCTACACCCCTCCCTATGTCTGTCACCTCCTCCAGCCCGTACACCCCTCCCTATCTCTGTAACCTCCTCCAGCACTTACACCCCTCCCTATATCTGTAACCTCCTCCAGCCCCCTAAACCCCACCCTATCTCTGTAAACTTCTCTGGACCCTACACCCCTCCCTATCTCTGTAACCTTCTCTGGCCGCTACACCCCTCCCTATCTCTGTAAAGTCCTCCAGCCCCATACACCCCTCCCTATCTCTGTAACCTCCTCCAGCCCCTACAACCCTCCCTATCACTGTAACCTCCTCCAGCCCCTACACCCCTCCCTATCTCTGTAATCTCCTTCAGTCACTACACCCCTCCCAATCTCTGTAACCTCCTCCAGTCCCTTACACCTCACCCTATCTCTGTAACCTTCTCCAGCCCCTACACCACTCCCTATCTCTGGAACCTCCTCCAGCCCCTACAATCCACCCTATTTCTATAAACTCCTCCAGCCCGTACAACCCTCCCTATCTCTGTAACGTCCCCCAGCCCCTACACCCCTCCCTATCTCTGTAAAATCCCCAGAACCTACAACCCTCCCTATCTCTGTAACCTCCTCCAGCCCCTACAACCCTCCCTATCTCTGGAACCTCCTCCAGCCCCTACAATCCACCCTATTTCTATAAACTCCTCCAGCCCGTACAACCCTCCCTATCTCTGTAACGTCCCCCAGCCCCTACACCCCTCCCTATCTCTGTAACCTCCTCCAGCCCCTACAACCCTCCCTATCTCTGTAACCTCCTCCTGCCCCTACAAGCCTCCCTATCTCTGTAACCCCCTCCAGTCCCTACAACCATCCCTATCTCTGTACCCTCCTACAGTCCACTACACACCTCCCTCTCTCTGTAACCTCCTGCAGCCCCCTACAACCTTTCCTATCTCTGTAACCTCCTCCGGCCCCCTACACCCCTCCCTATCTCTGTCAACTCCTCCAGCCCCTACAACCCTTCTTATCTCTGTAACCTCCTCCAGCGCCCTAAACCCCTCCCTATCTCTGTAACTCCCTCCAGCCCCTACAACCTCCCTATCTCTGGAACCTCCTCCAGCCCCTACACCACTCCCTATCTCTGTAACCTCCTCCAGCCCCTACACCCCTCCCTATCTCTGTCACCTCCTCCAGCCCCTACACCCCTCCCTATATCTGTAACCTCCTGTAGCCCCCTACACCCCTCCCTATCTCTGTAAACTCCTGAAGCCCCCTACAACCCTCCCTATCTCTGCCACATCCTCCAGCCCCCTATACCCCTCCCTATCTCTGTCACCTCCTCCAGCCCCTACACCCTCCCTATTTCTGCAACCTCCTCCAGCCCCCTACATCCCTCCCTAGCTCAGTCACCTCCTCCAGCCCCCTACCACTTCCTATCTCTGTAACCCCCTCCAGCCCCTACAAACCTCCCTATTTCTGTAACCTCCTCCAGTCCCTACAACCCTCCATATCTCTATAAGCTCCTCCAGCCCCTACAACCCTCCCTATCTCTGTAACCTCCTCCAGCCCGTACACCGCTCCCTATCTCTGTAACCTCCTCCTGCCCCTACAACCCTCCTTACCTCTGTAACCTCCTCCAGCCCCTAAACCCCTCCCTATCTCTGTAACCTCCTCCAGCCTCTACAACCCTCATTATCTCTGTAACCTCCTCCAGCCCCTACAACCCTCCTTATCTCTGTACACTCCTCCAGCCCCTACACCCCATCCTATCTCTGTAACCTCCTCCAGCACCCTAAACCCCTCCCTATCTGTGTAACCTCCTCCAGCGCCTACACCCCTCCCTATCTCTGTAACCTCATCCAGCCCCCTACACCCCTCCCTAACACTGTAACCTCCTCCAGCCCCTAACACCCTCCCTATCTCTGTAAACTTCCCCAGCCCCTACAACCGTCCCTAACTCAGTAACCTCCTACAGCCCCTATAACCCTGCCTATCACTGTAACCTCCTCCAGCCCCTACAACCCTCCCTATTCTGTACCCTCCTGCAGCCCCTACACCCATCCCTATCTCTGTAATCTCCTCCAGATCCTACAACCATCCCTATCTCTGTAACCTCCTCCAGCCCCTACAACTCTCCCTATCTCTGTAACCTCCTCCATTCCCTACAACCCACCCTATCTCTGTAACCTCCTCCAGACCCTACAACCCTCCCTATCTCTGTAACCTCCTCCAGACCCTACAACCCTCCCTATCTCTGTAACCTCCCCCAGAATCTACACCCCTATCTCTGTAACCTCCTCCAGCCTCTACAACCCTCCCTATCTCTGTAACCTCATCCAGCCCCCTACACCCCTCCCTAACACTGTAACCTCCTCCAGCCCCTAAAACCCTCCCTATCTCTGTAACCTCCCCCAGCCCCTATAACCGTCCCTATCTCCGTAACCTCCTCCAGCCCCTTCAACCCTGCCTATCACTGTAACCTCCTCCAGCCTCTACAATCCTCCCTATCTCTGTAACCTCCTCCAGTCCCATACACCTATCCCTATCTCCGTAACCTCCTCCAGACCCTACAAACCTCCCTATCTCTGTAACCTCGCCCAGAACCTACAACCCGCCCTATCTCTGTAACCTCCTCCAGTCCCTACAACCCTCCCTAGCTCTGTAACCTCCTCCAGCCCCTAAACCCCTCCCTATCTCTGTAACCTCCTCCAGCCCCTACAACCCTCCCTATCTTTGTAACCTCCTCCAGCCCCTACACCCCTCCCTATCTCTGTAACCTCCTCCAGCCCCTACAACCCTCCCTATCTCTGTAACCTCCTCCAGCCCCTACACCCCTATCTCTAAAACATCCTCCAGCCCTTACAACCCTCCCTATTTCTGTAACCTCCTCCAGCCCCTACAACGCTCCCTATCTCTGTAACCTCCTCCAGCCCCTACACACCTCCCTATCTCTGTAACCTCCTCCAGCCCCTACAACCCTCCCTATCTCTGTAACCTCCTTCAGCCCCTACACTCCTCCCTATCTCTGTAGCCTCCTCCAGCACCTAGACCCCTCCGTATCTCTGTAACCTCCTCCAGCCACTACACCCATCCCTATCTCTGTAACCTCCTCCAGTCCCTACGACGTTCCCTATCTCTGTAACCTCCTCCAGCCCCTACAACCCTTCCTATCTCTGTAACCTCATCCAGTCCCAACAACCCTCCCTATCTCTGTAATCTCCTCCAGCACCTACATCCCTCCCTATCTCTGTAACCCCCTCCAGCCCATACAACTCTCCCTATTTCGGTAACCTCCTCCAGTCCCTACAACCCTCCATATCTCTATAAGGTCCTCCAGCCCCTACAACCCTCCCTATCTCTGTAACCTCCTCCAGCCCCTACGCCCCTCCCTATCTCTGTAACCTCATCCAGTCCCCTACAACCCTCCCTATCTCTGTAACCTCCTCCAGCCCCTACACCGCTCCCTATCTCTGTAACCTCCTCCAGCCCCTACAACCCTCCTTATTTCTGTAACCTCCTCCAGCCCCTACACCCCTCCCTATCTCTGTAACCTCCTCCAGCCTCTACAAGCATCCTTATCTCTGTAACATCCTCCAGCCTCTACAACCCTCCTTATCTCTGTACCCTCTTCCAGCCCCTACACCCCTCCGATATCTGTAACCTCCTCCAGCACCCTACACCCCTCCCTATCTGTGTAACCTCGTCCAGCGCCTACACCCCTCTCTATCTCTGTAAGCTACTCCAGCGCCTACACCCCTCCCTATCTCTGTAACCTCCTCCAGCACCTACAACCCTCCCTATCACTGTAACCTCCTCCAGCCTCTACAACCCTCCCTATCTCTGTAACCTCCTCCAGCCCCTACAACCCTCCCTATTCTGTACCCTCCTGCAGCCCCTACAACACTCCCTATCTCTGTAACCTCCTCCAGCCCCCTACACCCCTCCTTATCTCTGTAACCTCCTCCAGCCCCTACAAACCTCCCTATCTCTGTAACCGCTTCCTTTCCCTACAACCCACCCTATCTCTGTAACCTCCTCCAGACCCTACAACCATCCCCATCTCTGTAACGTCGCCCAGAACCAACAACCCTTCCCATCTCCGTAACCTCCTCCAGACCCTACAAACCTCCCTATCCCTGTAACCTCCCCCAGAAGCTACAACCCTCCCTATCTCTGTAACCTCCTCCAGCCCCAACAACCCTCCCTATCTCTGTAACCCCCTCCTGCCCCTACAACACTCCCTATCTCTGTAACCTCGTCCAGTCCCGACAATCCTCCCTATCTCTATAACCTCCCTCAACCCCTACAACCCTCCCTATCTCTGTAACCTCCTCCAGCCCCTACAACCCTCCCTATCTCTGTAACCTCATCCAGTCCCTACACCACTCCCTATCTCAGTAACCTCATCCAGTCCCTTACCACCCACCCTACCTCAGTAACCTCCTCCAGCCTCTACAACCCTCCTTATCTCTGTAACCTACTCCAGCCCCTACAACCCTCCTTACCTCTGTACCCTCCTCCAGCACCTACACCCCTCCCTATCTCTGTAACCTGCTACAGCCCCTACAGCCCGCCCCATTTCTGTAATCTCCTCCAGACCCTACAACCATCCCTATCTCTGTAACCTACCCCAGAACCTACAACCCTCCCCATCTCCGTAAACTCCTCCAGACCCTATAACCCTCCCTATCTCTGTAACCTCCCCCAGAACCTACAACCCTCCCCATCTCTGTAACCTCCTTCAGCCCCTACAACACGCCCTATCTCTGTAACCTCCCCCAGAAACTACAACCCTCCCTATCTCATTAACCTGCTACAGCCCCTACAACCCTCACTATCTCTGTAACCCCCCCCAGCCGCTACAACACTCCCTATCTCTGTAACCTCGTCCGGTCCCTACAACCCTCCCTATCTCTATAACCTCCACCAGGCCCTACAACCCTCCCTATTTCTGTAATGTCCTCCAGCCCCTACAACCCTCCCTATCTCTATAATATCCTCCATCCCCTACAACCCTCCCTATCTCAGTAACCTCCTCCAGCCCCTGCACCACTCCCTATCTCTGTAACCTCATCCAGTCCCTTACAACCCACCTTACCTCAGTAAGCTCCTCCAGCCTCTACAACCCTCCTTATCCCTGTAACATACTCCAGCCCCTACAACCTCCTTATCTCTGTACCCTCCTCCAGCCTCCTACACGCCTCCTCATCTCTGCAAACTCCTCCAGCGCCTACACCCCTCCCTATTTCTGTAACCTACTCCAGCGCCTATACCCCTCCATATCTCTGTAACTTCCTCCAGCACCTACAACCCTCACTATCTCTGTAACCTCCTCCAGCCCCATACACCCCTCCCTATCTCCGTAACCTCCTCCAGACCCTACAAACCTCCCTATCTCTGTAACCTCGCCCAGAACCTACAACCCGCCCTATCTCTGTAACCTCCTCCAGTCCCTACAACCCTCCCTAGCTCTGTAACCTCCTCCAGCCCCTACACCCCTCACTATCTCTGTAACCTCCTCCAGCCCCATACAACCCTCCCTATCTCCGTAACCTCCTCCATACCCTACAATCATCCCTATCTCTGTAACCTCGCCCAGAACAAACAACCCGCCCTATCTCTGTAACCTCCTCCAGTACCTACAACCCTCCCTAGCTCTGTAACCTCCTCCAGCCCCTACACCCCTCCCTATCTCTGTAACCTCCTCCAGCCCCTACACCCCTCCCCATCTCTGTAATCTCCTCCAGTCCCTACAACCCTCCCTAGCTCTGTAACCTCCCTCAGCCCCTACACCCCTGCCTATCTCTGTAACCTCCTCCAGCCGCTACACCCCTCCCTATCTCTGTAACCCCCTCCAGCCCCTACAACCTCCCTATCTCTGTAACCTCCTCCAGCCCCTACACCCCTCCCTACCTCTGTAACCTCCTCCAGCCCCTACACCCCTCCCTATCTCTGTCACCTCCTCCAGCCCCTACACCTCTCACTATCTCTGTAACCTCCTCCAGCCCCTAAACCCCTCCCTATCTCTGTAACCCCCTCCAGCCCCCCTTCAATCCTCCCTATCTCTGTAACCGCCTCTGGCCCCTACACCCCTCCCTATCTCTGTAAAGCCCTCCAGCCCCCTACACCCCTCCCTATCTCTGTAACCTCCTCCAGCCCCTACAACCCTCCCTATCTCTGTAACCTCCTCCAGCCCCTACACCCCTCCCTATCTCTGTAACCTCCTTCAGACCCTACACCCCTCCCAATCTCTGTAACCTCCTCCAGTCCCTTAAACCCCTCGCTATCTCTGTACTCTCCTCCAGCCCCTACACCCCTCCCAATCTCTGTCACCTTCTCAAGCCCCTAAACCCCTCCCTATCTCTGTAACTCCCTCCAGCCCCTACTACACTCCCTATCTCTGTAACCTCCGCCAACCCCTACACCCCTCCATATATCTGTAACCTCCTCCAGCACCCTACACCCCTCCCTATCTCTATAACCTCCCCCAGCCCCTACAACCCTCCCCATTTCTGTAATGTCCTCCAGCTCCTACAAACCTCCCTATCTCTATAAACTCCTCCAGACCCTACAACCCTCCCTATCTCTGTAACCTCCTCCAGCCCCTACACCCCTCCCTATCTCTGTAACCTCATCCAGTCCCCTACAACCCTCCCTATCTCAGTAACCTCCTCCAGCCTCTACAACCCTCCTTATCTCTGTAACCTACTCCAGCCACTACAACCTTCATCTCTGTACCCTCCTCCAGCCCTTACACCCCTCCTTATCTCTGTAACCTCCTGCAGCCCCCTACACCCCTCCCTATCTCTGTAACCACCTCCAGCCCCTACAACCCTCCCTATCTCTGTAACCTCCACCAGCCCCTACAACCGTCCCTATCTCCGTAACCTCCTCCAGCCCCTACAACCCTGCCTATCACTGTAACCACCTCCAGCCCCTAGTACCCTCCCTATCTCTGTAACCTCCTCCAGCCCCTACAACCCTCCCTATCTCTGTACCCTCCAGCCCCTACACCCCTCCCCATCTCTGTAATCTACTCCAGACCATACAACCATCCCTATCTCTGTAACCTCCCCCAGAACCTACAATCCTCCCCATCTCCGTAACCTCCTCCAGACCCTACAACCCTCCCTATTACTGTAACCTCCCCCAGAACCTACAACCCTCCATATCTCTGTAACCTCCTCCAGCACCCTACACCCTTCCCTATCTGTGTAACCTCCTCCAGCGCCTACACCCCTCTCTACCTCTGTAACCTACTCCAGCGCCTACACACCTCCCTATCTCTGTAACCTCCTCCAGCACCTACAACCCTCCCTATCTCTGTAACCTCATCCAGCCCCCTACACCCCTCCCTAACACTGTAACCTCCTCCAGCCCCTAACACCCTCCCTATCTCTGTAACCTCCCCAGCCCCTACAACCGTCCCTATCTCCGTAACCTCCTCCAGCACCTACAACCCTGCCTATCACTGTAACCTCCTCCAGCCTCTACAGCCCTCCCTATCTCTGTAACCTCCTCCAGCCCCTACAACCCTCCATATTCTGTACCCTCCTGCAGCCCCTACACCTCTCCCCATCTCTGTAAACTCCTCCAGACCCTACAACCATCCCTATCTCTGTAACCGCTTCCAGTCCCTACAACCCACCCTATCTCTGTAACCTCCTCCAGTCCCTATAACCCTCCCTAACTCTGTAACCTCCTCCAGCTCCTACACCCGTCCCCATCTGTGTAATCTCCTCCAGACCCTACAGCCATCCCTATCTCTGTAACCTCCTCCAGAACCAAAAACACTTCCCATCTCCGTAACCTCCTCCAGACCCTACAACCCTCCCTATCTCTGTAACCTCCCCCAGAAATTACAAACCTCCCTACCTCTGTAACCTCCTCCAGCCCCTTCACCCATCCCTATCTCTGTAACCTCCTCCAGCCCCTAAGACCCTCCCTATCTCTGTAACCTCCTCCAGCCCCTACAACCCTTCCTATCTCTGTAACCTCCTCCAGTCCCTACAACCCTCCCTATCTCTGTAATCTCCTCCAGCACCTACACCCCTCCATATCTCTGTAACCTCCTCCAGCCCCTTACACCGCTCCCTATCTCTGTAATCTCCTCCAGCCCCTACACCCCTCCCTATCTCTGTAACCTCCTCCAGTCCCTACAACCCTCCATATCTATATAAGCTCCTCCAGCCCCTACAACCCTCCCTATCTCTGTAACCTCCTCCAGCCCCTACACCCCTCCCTATCTCTGTAACCTCATCCAGTCCCCTACAACCCTCCCTATCTCTGTAACCTCCTCCAGACCCTACACCGCTCCCTATCTCTGTAACCTACTCCAGCCCCTACAACCCTCCTTATCTCTGTAACCTCCACCAGCCCCTACAACCCTCCTCATCTCTCTACCCTCCTCCAGCCCCTACACCCCTCCCTATCTCTGTAAACTCCTCCAGCACCCTACACCCCTCCCTATCTGTGTAACCTCCTCCAGCGCCTACACCCCTCTCTATCTCTGTAACCTACTCCAGCGCCTACACCCCTCCCTATCTCTGTAACCTCCTCCAGCACCTACAACCCTCCCTATCTCTGTAACCTCATCATGCCCCCTACACCCCTCCCTAACACTGTAACCTCCTACAGCCCCTAACACCCTCCCTAACTCTGTAACCTCCCCCAGCCCCTACAACCGTCCCTAAATCCGTAACCTCATCCAGCCCCTACAACCCTGCCTATCACTGTAAACTCCTCCAGCCTCTACAACCCTCCCTATCTCTGTAACCTCATCCAGCCCCTACAACCCTGCCTATCACTGTAAACTCCTCCAGCCCCTACAACCCACCCCATCTCTGTAATCTCCTCCAGACCCTACAACCATCCCCATCTCTGTAACGTCCCCCAGAACCAACAACCCTTCCCATCTCCGTAACCTCCTCCAGACCCTACAAACCTCCCTATCTCTGTGACCTCCCCCAGAAACTACAACGCTCCCTATCTCTGTAACCTCCTCCAGCCCCAACAACCCTCCCTATCTCTGTAACCCCCTCCAGCCCCTACAACACTCCCTATCTCTGTAACCTCCGCCAACCCCTACACCCCTCCATATCTCTGTAACCTCCTCCAGCACCCTACACCCCTCCCTATCTCTATAACCTCCCCCAGCCCCTACAACCCTCCCCATTTCTGTAATGTCCTCCAGCTCCTACAAACCTCCCTATCTCTATAAACTCCTCCAGACCCTACAACCCTCCCTATCTCTGTAACCTCCTCCAGCCCCTACACCCCTCCCTATCTCTGTAACCTCATCCAGTCCCCTACAACCCTCCCTATCTCAGTAACCTCCTCCAGCCTCTACAACCCTCCTTATCTCTGTAACCTACTCCAGCCCCTACAACCTTCATCTCTGTACCCTCCTCCAGCCCTTACACCCCTCCTTATCTCTGTAACCTCCTGCAGCCCCCTACACCGCTCCCTATCTCTGTAACCACCTCCAGCCCCTACAACACTCCCTATCTCTGTAACCTCCCCCAGCCCCTACAACCGTCCCTATCTCCGTAACCTCCTCCAGCCCCTACAACCCTGCCTATCACTGTAACCTCCTCCAGCCCCTACAACCCTCCCTATCTCTGTAACCTCCTCCAGCCCCTACAACCCTCCCTATCTCTGTACCCTCCAGCCCCTACACCCCTCCCCATCTCTGTAATCTACTCCAGACCATACAACCATCCCTATCTCTGTAACCTCCCCCAGAACCTACAATCCTCCCCATCTCCGTAACCTCCTCCAGACCCTACAACCCTCCCTATTACTGTAACCTCCCCCAGAACCTACAACCCTCCATATCTCTGTAACCTCCTCCAGCACCCTACACCCTTCCCTATCTGTGTAACCTCCTCCAACGCCTACACCCCTCTCTATCTCTGTAAGCTACTCCAGCGCCTACACCCCTCCCTATCTCTGTAACCTCCTCCAGCACCTACAACCCTCCCGATCTCTGTAACCTCATCCAGCCCCCTACACCCCTCCCTAACACTGTAACCTCCTCCAGCCCCTAACACCCTCCCTATCTCTGTAACCTCCCCCAGCCCCTACAACCGTCCCTATCTCCGTAACCTCCTCCAGCCCCTACAACCCTGCCTATCTCCGTAACCTCCTCCAGCCTCTACAACCCTCCCTATCTCTGTAACCTCCTCCAGCCCCTACAACCATCCCTATTCTGTAGCCTCCTGCAGCCCCTACACCTCTCCCCATCTCTGTAATCTCCTCCAGACCCTACAACCATCCCTATCTCTGTAACCGCTTCCAGTCCCTACAACCCACCCTATCTCTGTAACCTCCTCCAGTCCCTACAACCCTCCCTAGCTCTGTAACCTCCTCCAGCCCCTACAACCCTCCCTATCTCTGTAACCTCCTCCAGCTCCTACACCCCTCCCCATCTCCATAACCTCCTCCAGACCCTACAACCCTCCCTATCTCTGTAACCTCCCCCAGAAATTACAACCCTCCCTACCTCTGTAACCTCCTCCAGCCCCTTCACCCATCCCTATCTCTGTAACCTCCTCCAGCCCCTAAGACCCTCCCTATCTCTGTAACCTCCTCCAGCCCCTACAACCCTTCCTATCTCTGTAACCTCCTCCAGTCCCTACAACCCTCCCTATCTCTGTAATCTCCTCCAGCACCTACACCCCTCCATATCTCTGTAACCTTCTCCAGCCCCTTACACCGCTCCCTATCTCTGTAATCTCCTCCAGCCCCTACACCCCTCCCTATCTCTGTAACCTCCTCCAGTCCCTACAACCCTCCATATCTATATAAGCTCCTCCAGCCCCTACAACCCTTCCTATCTCTGTAACCTCCTCCAGCCCCTACACCCCTCCCTATCTCTGTAACCTCATCCAGTCCCCTACAACCCTCCCTATCTCTGTAACCTCCTCCAGACCCTACACCGCTCCCTATCTCTGTAACCTACTCCAGCCCCTACAACCCTCCTTATCTCTGTAACCTCCACCAGCCCCTACAACCCTCCTCATCTCTCTGCCCTCCTCCAGGCCCTACACCCCTCCCTATCTCTGTAACCTCCTCCAGCACCCTACACCCCTCCCTATCTGTGTAACCTCCTCCAGCGCCTACACCCCTTTCTATCTCTGTAACCTACTCCAGCGCCTACACCCCTCCCTATCTCTGTAACCTCCTCCAGCACCTACAACCCTCCCTATCTCTGTAACCTCATCATGCCCCCTACACCCCTCCCTAACACTGTAACCTCCTACAGCCCCTAACACCCTCCCTATCTCTATAACCTCCCCCAGCCCCTACAACCGTCCCTATCTCCGTAACCTCATCCAGCCCCTACAACCCTGCCTATCACTGTAAACTCCTCCAGCCTCTACAACCCTCCCTATCTCTGTAACCTCATCCAGCCCCTACAACCCTGCCTATCACTGTAAACTCCTCCAGCCCCTACACCCCACCCCATCTCTGTAATCTCCTCCAGACCCTACAACCATCCCCATCTCTGTAACGTCCCCCAGAACCAACAACCCTTCCCATCTCCGTAACCTCCTCCAGACCCTACAAACCTCCCTATCTCTGTGACCTCCCCCAGAAACTACAACGCTCCCTATCTCTGTAACCTCCTCCAGCCCCAACAACCCTCCCTATCTCTGTAACCCCCTCCAGCCCCTACAACACTCCCTATCTCTGTAACCTCCGCCAACCCCTACACCCCTCCATATCTCTGTAACCTCCTCCAGCACCCTACACCCCTCCCTATCTCTATAACCTCCCCCAGCCCCTACAACCCTCCCCATTTCTGTAATGTCCTCCAGCTCCTACAAACCTCCCTATCTCTATAAACTCCTCCAGACCCTACAACCCTCCCTATCTCTGTAACCTCCTCCAGCCCCTACACCCCTCCCTATCTCTGTAACCTCATCCAGTCCCCTACAACCCTCCCTATCTCAGTAACCTCCTCCAGCCTCTACAACCCTCCTTATCTCTGTAACCTACTCCAGCCCCTACAACCTTCATCTCTGTACCCTCCTCCAGCCCTTACACCCCTCCTTATCTCTGTAACCTCCTGCAGCCCCCTACACCGCTCCCTATCTCTGTAACCACCTCCAGCCCCTACAACACTCCCTATCTCTGTAACCTCCCCCAGCCCCTACAACTGTCCCTATCTCCGTAACCTCCTCCAGCCCCTACAACCCTGCCTATCACTGTAACCTCCTCCAGCCCCTACAACCCTCCCTATCTCTGTAACCTCCTCCAGCCCCTACAACCCTCCCTATCTCTGTACCCTCCAGCCCCTACACCCCTCCCCATCTCTGTAATCTACTCCAGACCATACAACCATCCCTATCTCTGTAACCTCCCCCAGAACCTACAATCCTCCCCATCTCCGTAACCTCCTCCAGACCCTACAACCCTCCCTATTACTGTAACCTCCCCCAGAACCTACAACCCTCCATATCTCTGTAACCTCCTCCAGCACCCTACACCCTTCCCTATCTGTGTAACCTCCTCCAACGCCTACACCCCTCTCTATCTCTGTAAGCTACTCCAGCGCCTACACCCCTCCCTATCTCTGTAACCTCCTCCAGCACCTACAACCCTCCCGATCTCTGTAACCTCATCCAGCCCCCTACACCCCTCCCTAACACTGTAACCTCCTCCAGCCCCTAACACCCTCCCTATCTCTGTAACCTCCCCCAGCCCCTACAACCGTCCCTATCTCCGTAACCTCCTCCAGCCCCTACAACCCTGCCTATCTCCGTAACCTCCTCCAGCCTCTACAACCCTCCCTATCTCTGTAACCTCCTCCAGCCCCTACAACCATCCCTATTCTGTAGCCTCCTGCAGCCCCTACACCTCTCCCCATCTCTGTAATCTCCTCCAGACCCTACAACCATCCCTATCTCTGTAACCGCTTCCAGTCCCTACAACCCACCCTATCTCTGTAACCTCCTCCAGTCCCTACAACCCTCCCTAGCTCTGTAACCTCCTCCAGCCCCTACAACCCTCCCTATCTCTGTAACCTCCTCCAGCTCCTACACCCCTCCCCATCTCCATAACCTCCTCCAGACCCTACAACCCTCCCTATCTCTGTAACCTCCCCCAGAAATTACAACCCTCCCTACCTCTGTAACCTCCTCCAGCCCCTTCACCCATCCCTATCTCTGTAACCTCCTCCAGCCCCTAAGACCCTCCCTATCTCTGTAACCTCCTCCAGCCCCTACAACCCTTCCTATCTCTGTAACCTCCTCCAGTCCCTACAACCCTCCCTATCTCTGTAATCTCCTCCAGCACCTACACCCCTCCATATCTCTGTAACCTTCTCCAGCCCCTTACACCGCTCCCTATCTCTGTAACCTCCTCCAGCCCCTACACCCCTCCCTATCTCTGTAACCTCCTCCAGTCCCTACAACCCTCCATATCTATATAAGCTCCTCCAGCCCCTACAACCCTTCCTATCTCTGTAACCTCCTCCAGCCCCTACACCCCTCCCTATCTCTGTAACCTCATCCAGTCCCCTACAACCCTCCTCATCTCTCTACCCTCCTCCAGGCCCTACACCCCTCCCTATCTCTGTAACCTCCTCCAGCACCCTACACCCCTCCCTATCTGTGTAACCTCCTCCAGCGCCTACACCCCTTTCTATCTCTGTAACCTACTCCAGCGCCTACACCCCTCCCTATCTCTGTAACCTCCTCCAGCACCTACAACCCTCCCTATCTCTGTAACCTCATCATGCCCCCGACACCCCTCCCTAACACTGTAACCTCCTACAGCCCCTAACACCCTCCCTATCTCTGTAACCTCCCCCAGCCCCTACAACCGTCCCTATCTCCGTAACCTCATCCAGCCCCTACAACCCTGCCTATCACTGTAAACTCCTCCAGCCTCTACAACCCTCCCTATCTCTGTAACCTCATCCAGCCCCTACAACCCTGCCTATCACTGTAAACTCCTCCAGCCCCTACACCCCACCCCATCTCTGTAATCTCCTCCAGACCCTACAACCATCCCCATCTCTGTAACGTCCCCCAGAACCAACAACCCTTCCCATCTCCGTAACCTCCTCCAGACCCTACAAACCTCCCTATCTCTGTGACCTCCCCCAGAAACTACAACGCTCCCTATCTCTGTAACCTCCTCCAGCCCCAACAACCCTCCCTATCTCTGTAACCCCCTCCAGCCCCTACAACACTCCCTATCTCTGTAACCTCGTCCAGTCCCGACAACCCTCCCTATCTCTATAACCTCCCCCAGCCCCTACAACAATCCCTATCTCTGTAACCTCCTCCAGCCCCTAAAACCCTCCCTATCTCTGTAACCTCCTCCAGCCCTTACACCACTCCCTATCTCAGTAACCTCATCCAGTCCCTTACAACCCACCCTACCTCAGTAACCTCCTTCAGCCTCTACAACCCTCCTTATCTCTGTAACCTACTCCAGCCCCTACAACCCTCCTTATCTCTGTACCCTCCTCCAGCACCTACACCCCTCCCTATCTCTGTAACCTCCTCCAGCCAACTACACCCCTCCTTATCTCTGTAACCTCCTCCAGCACCTACAACCCTCCCTATCTCTGTAACCTCCTCCAGCCCCCACCACCCCTCCCTTTCTCTGTAACCTCCTCCAGCCCCTACAACACTCCACATCTCCGTAACCTCCTCCAGACCCTACACCCCTCCTATCTCTGTAACCTCCCCCAGAACCTACAACCCGCCCTGTCTCTGTAACCTCCTCCAGTCCCTACAACCCTCTCTAGCTCTGTAAACTCCTCCAGCCCCTACACTCCCCCCTTCTCTGTAACCTCCTCCAGCCCCTACACCCCGCCCCATCTCTGTTATCACCTCCAGACCCTACAACCATCCCTATCTCTGTAACCTCCACCAGAACCTACAACCCTCCCCATCTCCGTAAACTACTCGAGACCCTACAAACCTCCCTATCTCTGTAACCTCCCCCAGAACCTACAACCCTTCCTATCTCTGTAACCTCCTCCAGCCCCTACAACACGCCCTATCTCTGTAACCTCCCCCAGAAACTACAACCCTCCGTATCTCTGTAACCTGCTACAGCCCCTACAACCCTCCCTATTTCTGTAACCTCCCCCAGCCCCTACAACCGTCCCTATCTCCGTAACCTCCTCCAGCCCCTACAACCCTGCCTATCACTGTAACCTCCTCCAGCCCCTACAACCCTCCCTATCTCCGTAACCTCCTCCAGCCCCTACAACCCTGCCTATCACTGTAACCTCCTCCAGCCCCTACAACCCTCCCTATCTCTGTAACTTCCTCCAGCACCTACAACCCTCCCAATCTCTGTAACCTCCTCCAGCCCCTACAACCCTCACTATCTCTGTAACATCCTCCTGCCCCTACAATCCTCCTTATCTCTGTAACCTCCTCCAGCTCCTACAACCCTCCCTATCACTGTAACCTCCTCCAGCCCCTACAACCCTCCTTATCTCTGTAACAACCTCCAGCCCCCTACAACCCTCCCTATCTCTGTCACCTCCTCCAGTCCCTACAACCCTCCCTATCTCTGTAACCTCCTGCAGCCCCCTACAACCCTCCCTATCTCTGTAACCTCCTCCAGCCTCCTACAACCCTCCCAATCTCTGTAACCTCCTCCAGCCCCTACACCCCTCTCTATCTCTGCAACCTCCTCCAGCTCCTACAACCCTCCCTATTACTGTAACCTCCTCTAGCCCCTACAACCCTCCCTATCTCTGTAACAACCTGCAGCCCCCTACAACCCGCCCTATCTCTGTCACCTCCTCCAGTCCCTGCAACCCTCCCTATCTCTGTAACCTCCTCCAGCCCCCTACAACCCTCCCTATCTCTGTTACCTCCTCCAGCCCCCTACAACCCTCCCCATCTCTGTAACCTCCTCCAGCCCCAGAACCCTCCCTATCTCTGTAAGCTCCTCCAAGCCCCTACACCCCTCCCTATCTCTGTAACCTTCTCCAGCCCCTACGACCCTCCGAGATCTCTGCGCTCCTCCAACTCCGGGCTCTTGTGCATCCCCCGATTCCCCTCGCTCCACCATCGGCAGCCGTGCCTTCAGCTGCCTGGGGGTCCCAAGCTCTGGAATTCCCTCCCTAAACCTCTCTGCCCCCCTCTCTCTCTCTCTCTTTCTCTATCTCTGCCTTGAAGACGCTACTTATTTCCCACTTTCTTGACCAAACTCTTGGGTTGTTTGTTTCAAGTGTTAATGCCTGGTGATACCCTGAACACCGCAGGTGGTAATATAGGAACACAAGGCAGTAGAAGTCCTGCTGTGTAACAGACTCAAGGAAGGGGGCTGAATGGCCTCCTCCTGTTCCTGGGTAACAGGCACGCTGGGGGCTGAATGGCCTCCACCTGTTCCTGGGTAACAGGCACGCTGGGGGCTGAATGGCCTCCACCTGTTCCTGGGTAACAGGCACGCTGGGGGCTGAATGGCCTCCACCTGTTCCTGGGTAACAGGCATGCTGGGGGCTGAATGGCCTCCACCTGTTCCTGGGTAACAGGCACGCTGGGGGCTGAATGGCCTCCTCCTGTTCCTGGGTAACAGGCACGCTGGGGGCTGAATGGCCTCCACCTGTTCCTGGGTAACAGGCACGCTGGGGGCTGAATGGCCTCCTCCTGTTCCCATAGGATTGATCCAGTAACAGCTACAGGGTAGCGTTAGCGGGCGCAGTGTGACTCTTGCTGGGGTGCTCTGCCTTCCCTGTGTTGTACTTTGTGTTCTTCCAGGATGATGACATCAACCTGCACAGCCAGATTGTGGAGAAGCTGAAGTGTCAGATGCTGGATCAGGACGAGGTAGGGAACATTCAGTCTCGGATGTCAGCGGGTCAGTGCTGAGGGAGCACCGCACTGTCAGAGGGTCAGTGCTGAGGGAGTGCCGCACTGTCAGAGGGTCAGTGCTGAGGGAGTGCCGCACTGTCAGAGGGTCAGTGCTGAGGGAGTGCCGTGCTGTGGGAGGGTCAGTGCTGAGGGAGCACCGCACTGTCGGAGGGTCAGCGCTGAGGGTGCACCGCGCTGTGGGAGGGTCAGCGCTGAGGGAGCGCTGCGCTGTGGGAGGGTCAGTGCTGAGAGAGCGCTGCACTGTCGGAGGGTCAGTGCTGATGGAGTGCCGCACTGTCGGAGGGTCAGTACTGAGGGAGTGCCGCACTGTGGGAGGGTCAGCGCCGAGGGAGCACCGTGCTGTGGGAGGGTCAGCGCTGAGGGAGCGCCATGCTGTCGGAGGGTCAGTGCTGAGGGAGAGCCGCACTGTCGGAGGGTCAGTGCTGAGGGAGCACCGCACTGTCAGAGGGTCAGCACCGAGGGAGCACCGCACTGTGGGAGGGTCAGCGCTGAGGGAGCGCCGCACTGTCGGAGGGTCATCGCTGAGGGAGCGCCATGCTGTTGGATGGTCAGTGCTGAGGGAGAGCCGCACTGTCGGAGGGTCAGTGCTGAGGGAGCACCGCACTGTCGGAGGGTCAGCGCTGAGGGAGTGCTGCACTGTCAGAGGGTCAGCACCGAGGGAGCACCGCGCTTTGTCGGAGGGTCGGCACCAAGGTAGTGTGTGCCGGAACAGTGCACATTGCTGGTCTCTATATACCTCACTTAGACCACACTTGCAGCACTGTGCACAGTTCTGGTTTCTATATTACAGAAAGGATCCAGTGGCACTGATGAAGGGGCAGTAATGATTCAGGATGAACAATACCAGAACTGAGAGGGTATAATGATGAGAGAAAGCTGAACAAACTGCGGCCCTTCTGTTTAGACAAGAGAAGGCTGAGGGGGTGACCTTACACAGTTCTTTAAAATTAGAAAGGGGTTTCGATAGGAGAGACGTAGAGAAGCTGTTTCCACTTGCTGGGGAGAGGGGGCAGAGAGAAACCAGAACGCGGGGGCCATCGATACAAGACGGTCAATAATAAACCCAATCGGGGGGATTCAGGAGAAACTTCTTCACCCAGAGAGTGGGTAGAATGTGGGACTCACTCCCACTGGGAGAATGTGGGACTCGCTCCCACGGGGAGCGGGGGAGAATGTGGGACTCGCTCCCGCGGGGAGTGGGGGAGAATGTGGGACTCACTCCCACGGGGAGAATGTGGGACTCGCTCCCGCGGGGAGAATGTGGGACTCGCTCCCGCTGGGAGAACGTGGGACTCGCTCCCACGGGGAGCGGGGAGAATGTGGGGCTCGCTCCGGCAGGGAGAATGTGGGACTCACTCCCGTGGGGAGCGGGGAGAATGTGGGACTCACTCCCAAGGGGAATGGGGAGAATGTGGGACTCGCCTCCAAGGGGAATGGGGAGAATGTGGGACTCGCCCCCAAGGGGAATGGGGAGAATGTGGGACTCGCCCCCAAGGGGAATGGGGAGAATGTGGGACTCGCCTCCATGGGGAGTGGGGAGAATGTGGGACTCGCCCCCAAGGGGAATGGGGAGAATGTGGGACTCGCCCCCAAGGGGAATGGGGAGAATGTGGGACTCGCCTCCATGGGGAGTGGGGAGAATGTGGGACTCGCCCCCAAGGGGAATGGGGAGAATGTGGGCCTCGCCCCCATTGTGAGTGGAGAGAATGTGGGACTCATTCCGACAGAGAGTAGTTGAGGTGAATAGCGTCGATGTATTGAAGGGAGGGGGAAGCTGGATAAACACACGTTGGGGAAAGGAATAGAAGGATACTGTGATGGGGGTGAGATGAAGCGGGGGTGGTGGGAGCCTCATGTGGAGCAGAAAGACCGGTACGGAGCAGATGGGATGCGTGTAAATTCTGTGCGGTTTCTTTGAGATTGGGTTGAATCTTCATATTGACAATCCTCCCTCTCTCTTGCCCCGAACCACACTCCTGTGCCTCGTCCCAGACAACACTGATAACACTGGAAGCCGAGCTCCACCATGCTCAAGAGCTCAGTAACCACCAAAAGAAGAGGGTTGCTGAGGTGCTGAATACCCTGCTCAAGGACCTGAGTGACTTCAATAATATCGTTGGAAATGCAGAGTGGAAAGTGGTGAGTAAAATGCTACTGGGTACCCCTATGTAATTACTGACACACTCCCCGGGGTCCCCCTGTAAATACTGACACACTCCCCGGGGACCCCCCTGCAAATACTGACACACTCCCCAGGGACCCCCCTGTAAATACTGACACACTCCCCGAGTACCCCCTGTAAATACTGACAGACTCCCCGGGGACCCCTTGTAAATACTGACACACTCCCCGGGGACACCCCTGTAAATACTGACACAATCCCCGAGGACCCCCTGTAAATACTGACACACTCCCCGGGGATCCCCTGTAATTACTGACACACTCCCCGGGGTCCCCCTGTAAATACTGACACACTCCCCGGGGACCCCCCTGCAAATACTGACACACTCCCCAGGGACCCCCCTGTAAATACTGACACACTCCCCGAGTACCCCCTGTAAATATTGACAGACTCCCCGGGGACCCCTTGTAAATACTGACACACTCCCCGGGGACCCACCTGTAAATACTGACACAATCCCCGAGGACCCCCTGTAAATAATGACACACTCCCCGGGGACCCCCTGTAAATACTGACACACTCCCCGGAGACACCCCTGTAAATACTGACACACTCCCCGGGGACCCCCTGTAAATACTAACACACTCCCCGGGGACACCCTGTAAATACTGACACACTCCCCGGGGACCCCCCTGTAAATACTGACACACTCCCCGAGGACCCCCCTGTAAATACTGACACACTCCCCGGGGACCCTCCTGTAAGTACTGACACACTCCCCGAGGACACCCCTGTAAATACTGACACACTCCCCAGGGACCCCCCTGTAAATACTGACACACTCCCCGAGTACCCCCTGTAAATATTGACAGACTCCCCGGGGACCCCTTGTAAATACTGACACACTCCCCGGGGACACCCCTGTAAATACTGACACAATCCCCGAGGACCCCCTGTAAATAATGACACACTCCCCGGGGACCCCCTGTAAATACTGACACACTCCCCGGAGACACCCCTGTAAATACTGACACACTCCCCGGGGACCCCCTGTAAATACTAACACACTCCCCGGGGACACCCTGTAAATACTGACACACTCCCCGGGGACCCCCCTGTAAATACTGACACACTCCCCGAGGACCCCCCTGTAAATACTGACACACTCCCCGGGGACCCTCCTGTAAGTACTGACACACTCCCCGAGGACACCCCTGTAAATACTGACACACTCCCCGAGGACCCCCTATAAATACTGACACACTCCCCGGGGACCCCTTGTAAATACTGACACACTCCCCGGGGACCCCCTGTAAATACTGACACACTCCCCAGGGACCCCCTGTAAATACTGACACACTCCCCGGGGACACCCTGTAAATACTGACACACACCCCAGGCACCCCCTGTAAATACTGACACACTCCCCGGGGACCCCCTGTAAATACTGACACACTCCCCGGGAACTCCCTGTAAATACTGACACACTCTCCGGGGACCCCCTGTAAATACTGACACACTCCCGGGGACACCCTGTAAATACTGACACACTCCCCGGGGAACCCCTGTAAATACTGACACGGTCCCCGGAGACACCCCTGTAAATGCTGACACACTCCGCGGAGAGCCCCTTGTAAATACCGACACACTCCCTGGGTATCCCGCTGTAAACACTGACACACTCCCTGGAGACCCCCCCAGTAAATACTGACACACACCCCGGGGACCCCCTGTAAATACTGACACACTCCCCAGGGACCCCCTGTAAACACTGACACACTCCCCGGGGACCCCCCTGTAAATACTGACACACTCCCCGGGGACCCCCTGTAAATACTGACACACTCCCCGGGGACCCCCTGTAAATACTGACACACACCCCGGGGACCCCCCTGTAAATACTGACACACTCCCCGGGGACCCCCTGTAAATACTGACACACTCCCCGGGGACCCCCATGTAAACACTGACACACTCCCCAGGGACCCCCTGTAAACACTGACACACTCCCCAGGGACTCGCCCTATAAATACTGACACACTCCCCAGGGACTGGCCCTATAAATACATACACACTGCCCGGGGACACCCTGTAAATACTGACACAGTCCCCGGGGACCCCCTGTAAACACTGACACACTCCCCAGGGACCCCCCTGTAAATACCGACACAATTCCCGGGGACCCCCTGTAAATACTGACACACTCCCCGGGGACTCCCTGTAAGTACTGACACACTCGCCGGGGGGCCCTTTTAATACTGACACACTACCTGGGGATACCCTGTAAATACTGACACACACCCCAGGCACCCCCTGTAAATACTGACACACTCCCCGGGGACCCACTGTAAATACTGACACACTCCCCGGGAACTCCCTGTAAATACTGACACACTCTCCGGGGACCCCCTGTAAATACTGACACACTCCCGGGGACACCCTGTAAATACTGACACACTCCCCGGGGAACCCCTGTAAATACTGACACGGTCCCCGGAGACACCCCTGTAAATGCTGACACACTCCGCGGAGAGCCCCTTGTAAATACCGACACACTCCCTGGGTATCCCGCTGTAAACACTGACACACTCCCTGGAGACCCCCCCAGTAAATACTGACACAACCCCGGGGACCCCCTGTAAATACTGACACACTCCCCAGGGACCCCCTGTAAACACTGACACACTCCCCGGGGACCCCCCTGTAAATACTAACACACTCCCCGGGGACCCCCTGTAAATACTGACACACTCCCCGGGGACCCCCTGTAAATACTGACACACACCCCGGGGACCCCCCTGTAAATACTGACACACTCCCCGGGGACCCCCTGTAAATACTGACACACTCCCCGGGGACCCCCATGTAAACACTGACACACTCCCCAGGGACACCCTGTAAATACTGACACACTCCCCAGGGACTCGCCCTATAAATACTGACACACTCCCCAGGGACTGGCCCTATAAATACATACACACTGCCCGGGGACACCCTGTAAATACTGACACAGTCCCCGGGGACCCCCTGTAAACACTGACACACTCCCCAGGGACCCCCCTGTAACTACCGACACAATTCCCGGGGACCCCCTGTAAATACTGACACACTCCCCGGGGACTCCCTGTAAGTACTGACACACTCGCCGGGGGTCCCCTGTAAATACTGACACACTACCTGGGGATACCCTGTAAATACTGACACACTCCCCAGGGACCCTCTGTAAATACTTACACACTCCCCGGGGACCCCCCTGTAAATACTGACACAGTCCCCGGGGACCCCCTGTAAACACTGACACACTCCCCAGGGACCCCCCTGTAAATACCGACACAATTCCCGGGGACCCCCTGTAAATACTGACACACTCCCCGGGGACTCCCTGTAAGTACTGACACACTCGCCGGGGGGCCCTTTTAATACTGACACACTACCTGGGGATACCCTGTAAATACTGACACACACCCCAGGCACCCCCTGTAAATACTGACACACTCCCCGGGGACCCCCTGTAAATACTGACACACTCCCCGGGAACTCCCTGTAAATACTGACACACTCTCCGGGGACCCCCTGTAAATACTGACACACTCCCGGGGACACCCTGTAAATACTGACACACTCCCCGGGGAACCCCTGTAAATACTGACACGGTCCCCGGAGACACCCCTGTAAATGCTGACACACTCCGCGGAGAGCCCCTTGTAAATACCGACACACTCCCTGGGTATCCCGCTGTAAACACTGACACACTCCCTGGAGACCCCCCCAGTAAATACTGACACAACCCCGGGGACCCCCTGTAAATACTGACACACTCCCCAGGGACCCCCTGTAAACACTGACACACTCCCCGGGGACCCCCCTGTAAATACTAACACACTCCCCGGGGACCCCCTGTAAATACTGACACACTCCCCGGGGACCCCCTGTAAATACTGACACACTCCCCGGGGACCCCCCTGTAAATACTGACACACTCCCCGGGGACCCCCTGTAAATACTGACACACTCCCCGGGGACCCCCATGTAAACACTGACACACTCCCCAGGGACACCCTGTAAATACTGACACACTCCCCAGGGACTCGCCCTATAAATACTGACACACTCCCCAGGGACTGGCCCTATAAATACATACACACTGCCCGGGGACACCCTGTAAATACTGACACAGTCCCCGGGGACCCCCTGTAAACACTGACACACTCCCCAGGGACCCCCCTGTAACTACCGACACAATTCCCGGGGACCCCCTGTAAATACTGACACACTCCCCGGGGACTCCCTGTAAGTACTGACACACTCGCCGGGGGTCCCCTGTAAATACTGACACACTACCTGGGGATACCCTGTAAATACTGACACACTCCCCAGGGACCCTCTGTAAATACTTACACACTCCCCGGGGACCCCCCTGTAAATAATTACACACTCCCCGGGGACCCCCCTGTAAATACTGACACACTCCCCGGGGACACACCCTGTATATACTGACACACTCCCCGGGGACCCCACTGTAAACACTGACACACTTCCCGGGGACACCCTGTAAATACTGACACATTCCCCGGGGACACCCTGTAAATACTGACACACTCCCCGGGGACCCCTGTAAATACTGACACACTCGCCGGGGACACCCCTGTAAATACTGACACACTCCCCAGGGACCCCCTGTAAATACTGACACACTCCCTGGGGACCCCCCCTGAAAATACTGATACACTCCCCGGGGAACCCCCTGTAAATACTGGCACACTCCCTGGGGATCCCCTGTAAATACTGACACACTCCCGGGGATCCCCTGTAAATACTGACACACTCCCCGGGGATCCCCTGTAAATACTGACACACTCCCTGGGGATCCCCTGTAACTACTGACACACTCCCCGGGGACCCCCTGTAAATACTGACACACTCCCGGAGATCCCTTGTAAATACTGACACAGTCCCCAGGGACCCCCTGTAAATACTGACACACTCCCCGGGGACCCCCCTGTAAATACTGACACACTCCCCGGGGACCCCCTGTAAATACTGACACACTCCCCAGGGACTCGCCCTATAAATACTGACACACTCCCCGGGGACCCCCTGTAAATACTGACGCATTCCCCGGGGACCCCCGGTAAATACTGACACACTCCCCGCAGACACCCTGTAAATACTGACACACTCCCCGCAGACACCCTGTAAATACTGACACACTCCCCGGGGACCCCCTGTAAATACTGACACACTCCCCGGGGACCCCCTGTAAACACTGACACACTCCCCAGGGACTCGCCCTATAAATACTGACACACTCCCCGGGGACCCCCTGTAAATACTGACGCATTCCCCGGGGACCCCTGGTAAATACTGACACACTCCCCGCAGACACCCTGTAAATACTGACACACTCCCCGCAGACACCCTGTAAATACTGACACACTCCCCGGGGACCCCCTGTAAATACTGACACACTCCCCGGAGACCCCCCTGTAAATACTGACACACTCACCAGGGACAACCCTGTAAATACTGACACACTCCCCGGGGACCCCCTGTAAATACTGACACACTCCCCGGAGACCCCCCTGTAAATACTGACACACCCTGTAAATACTGGCACACTCCCCGGAGACCCCCCTGTAAATACTGACACACCCTGTAAATACTGACACACTCCCCGGAGACCCCCCTGTAAATACTGACACACTCCCCGGAGACACCCCTGTAAATACTGACACAATCCCCGGAGACACCCCTGTAAATACTGACACAATCCCTGGAGACCCCCCTGTAAATACTGACACACTCCCCGGGAACCCCCCTGTAAATACTGACACAATCCCCGGAGACCCCCCTGTAAATACTGACACACTCCCCGGGGTCGCCCTGTAAATACTGACACACTCCCCGGGGACCCCCTGTAAATACTGACACACTCCCCGGGGACCACCTGTAAATACTGACACACTCCCCGGAGACCCCCCTGTAAATACTGACACACTCCCCGGAGACCCCCCTGTAAATACTGACACACTCCCTGGGAACCCCTTTTAAACACTGACACATTAACACCTCTCCCCGTTTCTCTCTCCCTCTGTCCTTTTCTCTCTCTCTCTCTCTTGCGTGCTCTGTCTCTCTCTCTCTCCCACGGTCTCCCTCTCCCCATCCCTTTCTTACCCTTCCTTCTCTCTTACTTTCACTTTCGCCCTGGTGTCTCACTCTCTCTCACCTATTCCTTTCTGTCCCTCTCCCCATCTCTCTCTCTCTCACTCATTCTTTTCTTTCCCTCTCTCTCTCCCTCCCTCCCTCACCCATTCCTTTCTGTCCCTCTCCCCATCTCTCTCTTTCTCTCTCCCTCCCTCACCCATTCTTTTCTTTCCCTCTCTCTATCTCTCTCTCCCTCCCTCCTTCACCCATTCCTTTCTGTCCCTCTCCCCATCTTTCTCTCTCTCTCTCCCTCCCTCACCCATGCCTTTCTTTCCCTCTCCCCATCTCTCTCCCTCCCTCACCCATTCCTTTCTTTCCCTCTCCCCATCTCTCTCCCTCCCTCACCCATTCCTTTCCTTCCCTCTCCCCATCTCTCTCCCTCCCTCACCCATTCCTTTCCTTCCCTCTCCCCATCTCTCTCTCTCTCTGCCCCCAGCCCGTGGAGTTCAGTGGTGCTCTCGAAGAGGAGTTCACAGTGGCTCGGCTCTACATCAGCAAGATGAAGTCGGAGGTGAAGACCCTGATGAAGCGATGCCGTCAGCTGGAGGACACGCAGAGCGAGTGCAACAGGAAGATGGAGGAGAACTGCCGGGAGCTGTCCTCCTGCCAGCTCCTCATCTCACAGGTATGGTGAGGGAGAGCGAGTTCAGTGAACAGAATTCACCCTGTATCTAACCCTGTGCTGTACCTGTCCTGGGGGAGTTTGATGGGGACAGTGTAGAGGGAGCTTTACTCTGTATCTAACCCCGTGCTGTACCTGTCCTGGGAGTGTTTCATGGGGACAGTGTAGAGGGAGCTTTACTCTGTATCTAACCCCGTGCTGTACCTGTCCTGGGAGTGTTTGATGGGGACAGTGTAGAGGGAGCTTTACTCTGTATCTAACCCCGTGCTGTACCTGTCCTGGGAGTGTTTGATGGGGACGGTGTAGAGGGAGCTTTACTCTGTATCTAACCCCGCGCTGTACCTGTCCTGGGAGTGTTTGATGGGGACAGTGTAGAGGGAGATTTACTCTGTATCTAACCCCGTGCTGTACCTGCCCTGGGAGTGTTTGATGGGGACAGTGTAGAGGGAGCTTTACTCTGTATCTAACCCCGTGCTGTAACTGTCCTGGGAGTGTTTGACGGGGTCAGTGTAGAGGGAGCTTTACTCTATATCCATTTAAGTCCTCATCCTCATGCTCAACTCCATCCACTGCCTTGCATCCTCCGGGTTCTACAATCCTACAAGATCCCTATGCAGAGAGCCAACCTGGAAGTGACAGGCTGAATGCCCTCCTTCTGTGCTGTGATCATTCTCTGATTCTATCACCCAACACCTTGTCCTATCCTTTTTAACTGCAATGTGGTTGAAGCCACACTTGCGAATGTGAGATTCTGAACATTCTGAAGACCTGTTGGCTGGAGGTCTGTAACATGGTGATGTGTTCTTGTCCTGGGATTGACTGAATAACTAAATGGAAGTTGTTGTACCTCAGCATGAAGCTAAAATCAGGTCCCTGACAGAGTGCATGCACAACCTGGAGCTGAGAAAGCGGCAGCTGGAGGAAGCCTACGATGCACTGAGTGAAGAGATGGCCCAACTTCAGGCACAAGGTACCAGGCATTCAAAGTCAGGACTCCCACAGGTAGTGGGGACAGAGGCCGCGAGGGGGGAAAGAAGTGGAGTGAGGAGTGACATGTGTGCACACAGGTCGGAGAGTCAGTGCCGAGGGAGCGCCGCACTGTCAGGAGAGTCAGTGACGAGCGAGCGCCGCGCTGTCGGAGGGTTAGTGCTGAGGGAGCGCCGCACTGTCGGAGGGTCAGTGCTGAGGGAGCTCCGCACTGTGGGAGGGTCAGTGCTGAGGGAGAGCCACACTGTGGGAGGGTCAGCGCTGAGGGAGCTCCGCGCTGTCGGAGGGTTAGTGCTGAGGGAGCGCCGCACTGTCAGAGGGTCAGCACTGAGGGAGCGCAGCACTGTCGGAGGGTCAGCACTGAGGGAGCGCAGCACTGTCGGAGGGTCAGCACTGAGGGAGCGCAGCACTGTCGGAGGGTCAGCGCTGAGGGAGAGCCGCACTGTCGGAGGGTCAGTGCTGAGGGAGCGCCGCGCTGTCGGAGGGTCAGTGCTGAGGGAGCGCCGCACTGTGGGAGGGTCAGTGCTGATGTGGTTGAGGATCTTGGTGATGCTGAAATGGATTCTAATGCATCTTACCGAATCTTTGTTCCTCCCTCTCTCTAGAGACAGTGAATGGAGCAGCCAGCAAGGAGGTCGATCAGGTGAACGTACCACATGAAAATGAAGAAGTGAAGGTAAGAAATCAGGGGGGGTGTGGGGGGGGGTGCTCAAGCCTTCTCCCCCCTCCGCTATCCAACAAGATCACGGCTGATCCCCTCCTACCTCGACCCCACTTTCCCCGCCCTACCCCTCGAGCTCCTCGGCGGCCGTAAACCTATCGCTCCCACAGTCCCGGATATACTCGTCAACGGGGCATCCACCGGGGTGGAGAATTCCAAAGACACAGCAACCCCCCCGAGCGAAGAAATCTCTCCCCCGTCTCAGTCCGAAATGGCCGAGCCCTGATCCTGTGACTGTGATCCCCCTACCCCAACCTCACTTCTTGACTCTCCAGCCGGCGTTGGGGGGGGTGGGGGTGGGGGTGGGGGGGGACATTACCCCCTGTCAAACCACACCCCCACCCCCCACCTCTCCGAAGTTTAGCTGGTTTCAATGAGGCTGGCGAGGGAGGCTGGGAAACCTCTGGGAACGGTATCCGTTCACCTCTCGTGTGCAACTGTCCCACTCTGTGTCGGCTCCTCATGTTAGAAAGCAGCAAACTCAGACGGTGAGCTGGAGCGGTGAATGCAGTGAATCCGCGCTGATGGGGCCCTCCTGCTCTCTGATCACCCGCATAATCGTGCCTTTCCGCAGAAAGCCCTGGAACAACAGATGGAGAACCATCGCGATAACCACCAGAAGCAGCTGGCTCGACTGCGCGATGAGATTGAGGAGAAACAGAAGACCATCGATGAACTGAAGGAGTAAGTTCTCTCTCTCTCTCTCTCCACCCCTCGCGTCCGCCCCTTCTCCCCCTCCCTCTCCCCAGCCCCTTCACTCTCCATCTCTCCCTCTGTCCACCCCTCACTCCCTCTGCTTCTCCCTCTCCACAGCCCCTTCACTCTCCATCTCTCCCTCTGTCCACCCCTCACTCCCTCTGCTTCTCCCTCTCCCCAGCCCCTTCACTCTCCATCTCTCCCTCTGTCCACCCCTCACTCCCTCTGCTTCTCCCTCTCCCCAGCCCCTTCTCTCTCCCTCTGTCCACCCCTCCCTCCCTCTGCTTCTCCCTCTCCCCAACCCCTTCTCTCTCCCTCTGTCCACCCCTCCCTCCCTCTGCTTCTCCCTCTCCCCAACCCCTTCTCTCTCCCTCTGTCCACCCCTCACTCCCTCTGCTTCTCCCTCTCCCCAGCCCCTTCTCTCTCCCTCTGTCCACCCCTCCCTCCCTCTGCTTCTCCCTCTCCCCAACCCCTTCTCTCTCCCTCTGTCCACCCCTCACTCCCTCTGCTTCTCCCTCTCCCCAACCCCTTCTCTCTCCCTCTGTCCACCACCTCGCTTCCTCCCATTTCTGCTCTGCCCTCCCCCTCTTTCCCGCCTCCCTCTTCCAACTCTCACCACTGTTCCCTCCCTCCCTTCCCCCTCCCACTCCCGCCCACCCCCTTCTCACTCTCCCCCGCCCCCTTCTCACTCTCCCCCGCCCCCTTCTCACTCTCCCCCACCCCCTTCTCACTCTCCCCCACCCCCTTCTCACTCTCCAGCACCCCCTTCTCACTCTCCCCCACCCCCTTCTCACTCTCCCCCACCCCCTTCTCACTCTCCAGCACCCCCTTCTCACTCTCCCCCACCCCCTTCTCACTCTCCCCCACCCCCTTCTCACTCTCCCCCACCCCCTTCTCTCTCTCCCCCACCCCCTTCTCACTCTCCCCCACCCCCTTCTCCCTCTCCCCCACCCCCTTCTCACTCTCCCCCACCCCCTTCTCACTCTCCCCCACCCCCTTCTCTCTCTGTCCCCCTTCCTTCGTTCCCTTCCCTTCTCTCGCTCCACCCTCCCTCTCCCCTCCCTCTTTCCACCCTTCCATCCAACTCCTCCCTCTGCTCCTCTTTACTACCCATTCCCCTCCTTCTTCCCCTCACCCTCTCCCCCAACTCTGTTCCCCTCCCTCCACCTCATCTTCCCTCCTCCCACTCCCCTCCCCCCTTGCTCTTCTCCCTCTCCCACCCCACTCCCTTGGCCCCCTCGCACCCCCTTGCCCCTTCACCCTCCCCCTTTCTTGCCCATCCCTTCCCCCCAACTCTCTCTCTCGCGCTCTCTGCCTCTCCCTCTCTCACTCTCCATTCATAAGATGCATTAGTCCAACACATGCCCCTTTGCTGCTATTCTGTGTCCTGTAATCGAGGGACTGTGGTTGAGGGTTGATGATGAATAGTTGCTGAACCCAAATGTTAGCTCTGTATCTATCCACAGAAGTTACCAAATTTGCTCAGAATTTCCATGCTTTTTGTTTCTTTTTATTTTCTGCCTCCATATCTCTGGGTTAGACCACACTTGGAGCACTGTGCACAGTTCCGGTCTCCGTATCCCTGGGTTAGACCACACTCGGAGCACTGTGCACAGTTCTGGTCTCCGTATCCCTGGGTTAGACCACACTGGGAGCACTGTGCACAGTTCCGGTCTCCGTATCCCTGGGTTAGACCACACTGGGAGCACTGTGCACAGTTCCGGTCTCTGTATCCCTGGGTTAGACCACACTTGGAGCATTGTGCATAGTTCCGGTCTCCATATCTCTGGGTTAGACCACACTCGGAGCACTGTGCACAGTTCCGGTCTCCGTATCCCTGGGTTAGACCACACTGGGAGCACTGTGCACAGTTCCGGTCTCTGTATCCCTGGGTTAGACCACACTTGGAGCATTGTGCATAGTTCCGGTCTCCATATCTCTGGGTTAGACCACACTTGGATCACTGTGTACAGTTCCGGTCTCCATATTCCTGGGTTAGACCACACTCGGAGCACTGTGCACAGTTCTGGTCTCCGTATCTCTGGGTTAGACCACACTTGGATCACTGTGCACAGTTCCAGTCTCCGTATCCCTGGGTTAGACCACACTTGGATCACTGAGTACAGTTCCGGTCTCCGTATCCCTGGGTTAGACCACACTGGAAGCACTGTGCACAGTTCCGGTCTCCGTATCCCTCAGTTGGACAACACTTGGAGCACTGTGCACAGTTCTGGTCTCCATTTCCCTGGGTTAGACCACACTGCTGCATAGTTATGATCACTCTCTTCTTAAAAAGTTTACAGAGGCACAAGGGAAAGGTGAGATAAATACACCTAAAGTTTGAGGCCTTTGACACAGTACAGAGAAAGAGAGAATGGCTTTCCCTCTTTGGCAGGAGAGTCCAGAACTAGGGGGCCATCAATAATGCTGGATCCAGTCGGGAGAAACCTCTTTACCCAGAGAGTGGGGAGAATATGGGATTCGCTCCCACAGGCAGCAGGGAAGAACGTGGGACTCGCTCCCACGGGGAGCAGGGGAGAATGCGGGACTGGCTTCCATGGGGAGCGGGGAGAATGTGGGACTCGCTCCCGCGGGGAGCGGGGAGAATATGGGACTCGCTCCCACAGGGAGAGGGGAGAGTGTGGGACTCGTTCCCACAGGGAGCGGGGAGAATGTGGGACTCGCTCCCACGGGAAGAATGTGGGACTCGATCCCGCGGGGAATGGGGAGAATGTGGGATTTGCTCCCACGGGGAGTGGGGAGAATGTGGGACTCGATCCCGCGGGGAATGGGGAGAATGTGGGATTTGCTCCCACGGGGAGTGGTCGAGGTGAATAGCGTCGATGTGTTGAAGGTGGGGGGGTGTTGGGAAGCTGGATAAACACACGAGGGGGAAAGGAATAGAAGGATATGGTGATGGGGGTGAGATGAAGTGGGGAGTAGAGGAGGACCGTGTGGAGCAGCAACACCAGCACGGAGCAGACGGGCCGAAGGGCCTGGTTTCTGTGCTGAGAGATTGTGTGCCGTTCGCCTTGCTGATCCACAACCGCCTTCCCGGTCCTCATTCCTCCGGGCTGGGGTGGTGTGAGGGAGGGTGGTGGGGTGAGAGCCGGTCCACAGGACAGTCACTAACGTCTGGTCCCCTCTGTAGCTTGAACCAGAAGCTGAACCTGGAGTTGGAGAGGCTGCGTGCCGACTACGCCAAGTTGAAAAGTGAGCAGCGGGAAAAAAGCAAGAAGCTCCAGGAGCTTACGTAAGTTTTCGGACAACCCGCTCCCCCTCCTCTCGCTTCCCTCGCTCTGCCATCTGCTCCTTTCCCAATTAGCTACCCTCCATCAGGCAAGGAACCCCAGTGTGTGTGTGTGTGTGTGTGTGTGTGTGTGTGTGTGTGTGTATGTGTGTGTGTGTATGTGTGTGTGTGTGTGTGTGTGTGTGTGTGTCCGGCGATGAACAGCTTGGTCGAGCAGCAAGGTTTTCAGGAGCATCTTGAGGGGGGAAAGCGAGGTGGAGCGATGGAGATAGGGAATTCCACAGTTTGGGAACCAGGGAACCAGTGGAGGGAATTCTATTTCGGTGAAACACGAGAAGTTAGAATTAGAGGAGGCTTGTAGAGGGGGCCGGAGGATGTTACAGAGATAGGGAGGGTTGTAGGGGACTGGAGGAGGTTACAGAGATAGGGAGGAGTGTAGGGGCTGGAGGAGGTTACAGAGATAGGGAGGAGTGTAGGGGCTGGAGGAGGTTACAGAGATAGGGAAGGTTGTAGGGGCTGGAGGAGGTTACAGAGATAGGGAAGATTGTAGGGTCTGGAGGAGGTTACAGAGATAGGGAGGGTTGTAGGGGCTGGAGGAGGTTACAGAGATAGGGAGGGGTGTAGGGGCTGGAGGAGGTTACAGAGATAGGGAGGGGTGTAGGGGCTGGAGGAGGTTACAGAGATAGGGAAGATTGTAGGGTCTGGAGGAGGGTACAGAGATAGGGAGGGTTGTAGGGGGCTGGAGGAGGTTACAGAGATAGGGAGGGGTGTGGGGGCTGGAGGAGGTTACAGAGATAGGGAGGGGTGTAGGGGCTGGAGGAGGTTACAGAGATAGGGAGGGGTGTAGGGGCTGGAGGATGTTACAGAGATAGGGAGGGGTGTAGGGTCTGGAGGAGGTTACAGAGATAGGGAGGGTTCTAGGGCTGGAGGAGGTTACAGAGATAGGGAAGATTGTAGGGGCTGGAGTAGGTTACAGAGATAGGGAGGGGTGTATGGGCTGGAGGAGGTTACAGAGATAGGGAGGGTTGTAGGGGGCTGGAGGAGGTTACAGAGATAGGGAGGGTTGTAGGGGTCTGGAGGAGGTTACAGAGATAAGGTGGGGTGTAGGGTCTGGAGGAGGTTACAGAGATAGGGAGGGTTCTAGGGGCTGGAGGAGGTTACAGAGATAGGGAAGATTGTAGGGGCTGGAGTAGGTTACAGAGATAGGGAGGGGTGTATGGGCTGGAGGAGGTTACAGAGATAGGGAGGGTTGTAGGGGTCTGGAGGAGGTTACAGAGATAGGGAGGGGTGTAGGGACTGGAGGAGGTTACAGAGATTGGGAGGGATGTAGGGACTGGAGGAGGTTACAGAGATAGGGAAGATTGTAGGGGCTGGAGTAGGTTACAGAGATAGGGAGGGTTGTATGGGCTGGAGGAGGTTACAGAGATAGGGAGGGTTGTAGGGGGCTGGAGGAGGTTACAGAGATAGGGAGGGTTGTAGGGGGCTGGAGGAGGTTACAGAGATAGGGAGGGTTGTAGGGGCTGGAGGAGGTTACAGAGATAGGGAGGGGTGTAGGGGACTGGAGGAGGTTACAGAGATTGGGAGGGATGTAGGGACTGGAGGAGGTTACAGAGATAGGGAGAGGTTGTAGGGGCTGGAGGAGGTTACAGAGATAGGGAGGGGTGTAGGGACTGGAGGAGGTTACAGAGATAGGGAGAGGTTGTAGGGGCTGGAGGAGGTTACAGAGATAGGGAGGGGTGTAGGGGGCTGGAGGAGGTTACAGAGATAGGGAGGGGTGTAGGGGCTGGAGGAGGTTACAGATATAGGGAGGGGTGTAGGGGCTGGAGGAGGTTACAGATATAGGGAGGGGTGTAGGGGCTGGAGGATGTTACAGAGATAGGGAGGGGTGTAGGGGCTGGAGGAGGTTACAGAGATAGGGAGAGGTTGTAGGGGGCTGGAGGAGGTTACAGATATAGGGAGGGGTGTAGGGGCTGGAGGAGGTTACAGAGATAGGGAGAGGTTCTGGGGGCTGGTGGAGGTTACAGAGATAGGGAGGGGTGTAGGGGCTGGAGGAGGTTACAGAGATAGGGAGGGGTGTAGGGGCTGGAGGAGGTTACAGAGATAGGGAGGGTTGTAGGGGGCTGGAGGAGGTTACAGAGATAGGGAGAGGTTGTAGGGGGCTGGAGGAGGTTACAGAGACAGGGAGAGGTTGAACCCAGGAAGTGGTTAGAAAGCAGGGATGAGATATTTAAGTGGGGAGGGTGCTGGACTGGGAGCCGGGGTAAGTCAGTGAGCGCACGGGGAACGGGAGACAGTGCGAGTGAAGGCAGTGGCAGCTGAGGTTCAGAGGAGCTGCGGTTTACGGAGGGAGGAAGGTGGCAGAGCAGCCAGGAGCGAGTTGGAATAGGCGTGTCTGGAGGTGGCCGATGTGGGTTTCAGCCGCCGGTGTACTGAGACGTCAGGCGGAGTTACAGAGCAGGAAATGGGCGATCCTCGTGATGGCGCGTAACACTCGGCCATCTACTCCTCACTCACACGCTCTTTCTTTTCTTCAGATTTCTCAATGACAAACACGAGCAATCCAAGCAGGATCTTAAAGGTCTTGAGGAGACTGTCGTAAGTAGTCATGAAGATTTATCTCATGGTCTGGTACTGGGGAGGGTGCTACTGTCGTCTGACCCATTTAAGAACCTGGGAGTGTTTGATGGGGACGGTGTAGAGGGAACTTTACTCTGTATCTAACCCCGTGCTGTACCTGTCCTGGGAGTGTTTGATGGGGACGGTGTAGCGGGAGCTTTACTCTGTATCTAACCCCGTGCTGTACCTGTCCTGTGAGTGTTTGATGGGGACGGTGTAGAGGGAGCTTTACTCTGTATCTAACCTCGTGCTGTACCTGTCCTGTGAGTGTTTGATGGGGACGGTGTAGCGGGAGCTTTACTCTGTATCTAACCCCATGCTGTACCTGTCCTGGGAGTGTTTGATGGGGACGGTGTAGAGGGAGATTTACTCTGTACCTAACCCCGTGCTGTACCTGTCCTGGGAGTGTTTGATGGGGACGGTGTAGAGGGAGCTTTACTCTGTATCTAACCCCGTGCTGTACCTGTCCTGGGAGTGTTTGACGACGACAGTGTGGAGGGAGGTTTACTCTGTATCTAACCCCGTGCTGTACCTGTCCTGGGAGTGTTTGATGGGGACGGTGCAGAAGGAGATTTACTCTGTATCTAACCCTGTGCTGTACCTGTCCTGGGAGTGTTTGATGGGGACGGTGTAGAGGGAGGTTTACTCTGTATCTAACCCCGTGCTGTACCTGTCCTGTGAGTGTTTGATGGGGACGGTGTAGCGGGAGCTTTACTCTGTATCTAACTCCGTCAGAGGCTCTAGTTACATCACAGTTGACATGAAAATTGTGCCTGAGCTCGGAAATCTCGACGCGATACCACCGTGGATGTCTTACCCGTTTTTCCCCTCTTTCTCTCTCTCTCTCTGCAGGCGCGAGAACTCCAAACTCTTCACAACCTACGTAAACTTTTTGTTCAAGACCTCACCACACGAGTCAGAAAAGTAAGTTGTACGGGCGGCCGGCAGGGACCTCAGCCGCTCCCCGCACGGCAGCTGAGCGTCCCGCTCCCTGCTGCATCGGCCTGGTGGTCGGGCGGGACAGAGCCGGCGCCCTCGGCGGCCGGGAGGGAGAAGGAGGGCAGTGCGCACACAGGAACGGCAACCGGTCCCGCAAGTTTCCCCCCCACCTCCGCACCCCGAGTCAGGGGTGCCATTCCCGCTTGGGAACGCGCCTCCCCCTCCTTCATTGTGGCTGGGCCTCCGTCCTCAACCGTGCCGTGCAGCTCACCGGTGGCTCACCACCGCCTCCTGCAGGGCAGTTGGAGACGGTCTTCGAACGCTGGCCCCGGCAGCGACGCTCTCGCCCCGCGAGCGAGTGGAGAAAGATGCTCCGTGACACTCCGGCCGACGTCCGGCTAGAGTTACGATCCCAGCCTGAGGTTCACCCAGGCCTAAGTGCTGAATCTGACCTCAAGAGGAGCTTCTGGCCACATAACCTCCCCATCGCTGAGGCGGCCTATTCCCCCCACCCCCCCTCCGTAACATTGCCCGTGGCTCAGCTGATCGGCTGCTGAAACCGTCGTCCGCGTCTTCGCTACCTCCAGACTCGCCGAGTCCAACGTGCTCCAGGCCGCTCTCCCACATTCTCCCCTCCGTCAAACTCAGCTCAGCCCAAAACTCTGCTGCTCCCTCCCGTGTCTGAACTCGCACCGAGTCCCGTTCACCCATCACCCCCTGTCTGCTTGTTCACCTGCACTGACTCTCAGTTAAACGGTGACCTGGTTTAGAAAATCTTCCAATTTGTTGTCAGATCCATCCATGGTCTCGTCCCCTCCCTATCTCTGTAACCTCCTCCAGCCCCTACACCCCTCCCTATCTCTGTAACCTCCTCCAGCACCTACACCCCTCCCTATCTCTGTAACCTCCTCCATCCCCTACACCCCTCCCTATCTCTATAACCTCCTCCAGCCCCTACACCCCTCCCTATCTCTGTAACCTCCTCCAGCCCCTACACCCCTCCCTATCTCTGTAACCTCCTCCAGCCGCTACAACCCTCCCTATCTCTGTAACCTCTTCCAGCCCCTACACCCCTCCTTATCTCTGTAACCTCCTCCAGCCGCTACAAACCTCCCTATCTCTGTAACCTCCTCCAGCCCCTACAACCCTCCCTATCTCTGTAACCTCCTCCAGCCCCTACACCCCTCCCTATCTCTGTAATCTCCTCCACCCCCTACAACCCTCCCTATCTCTGTAACCTCCTCCAACCCCTACACCACTCCCTATCTCTGTAACCTCCTCCAGCACCTACAACCCTCCCTATCTCTGTAACCTCCTCCAGCCCCTACACCCCTCCCTATCTCTGTAATCTCCTCCAATCCCTACAACCCTCCCTATCTCTGTAATGTCCTCCAACCCCTACAACCCTCCCTATCTCTGTAACCTCTTCCAGCCCCTACACCCCTCCCTATCTCTGTCACCTCCTCCAGACCCCTACAACCCTCCCTCTCTCTGTAACCTCCTCCAGTCCCTACAACCCTCCCTATCTCTGTAACCTCCTCCAGCCCCCCTACACCCCTCCCTATCTCTGTAACCTCCTCCAGCCCCAACAACCCTCCCTATCTCTGTAATCTCCTCCAATCCCTACAACCCTCCCTATCTCTGCAACGTCCTCCAACCCCTACAACCCTCCCTATCTCTGTAACCTCTTCCAGCCCCTACAACCCTCCCTTTGTCTGTAACCTCCTCCAGCCCCTACACCCCTCCCTATCTCTGTAACCTCCTCCAGCCCCTACACCGCTCCCTATCTCTGTAACCTCCTCCAGACCCCTACAACCCTCCCTCTCTCTGTAACCTCCTCCAGCCCCTACAACCCTCCCTATCTCTGTAACCTCCTCCAGCCCCTACATCTCTCCCTATCTCTGTAACCTCCTCCAGCCCCTACAACCCTCCCTATCTCTGTAACCTCCTCCAGCCCCTACAACCCTCCCTATCTCTGTAACCTCCTCCAGCCCCTACAACCCTCCCTCTCTCTGTAACCCCTTCCGTCCCCTCTACAACCCTCCCTATCTCTGTAACAGGCCTGGGAAGCACCTCGGAGACGTTTTACAAGGCTCAAGGTGCTACGTGAATCCAATTTATTGCTATATTCTTGGTAATCCCCAGAGAACAAATATCTTTCAATATATTTCCGTACGCATTTTTTAAACCATGTCTTCAACACGCCCTGCCTGCCTGCCGGCTCTTTGAGGATTTGCGTCTCGGGAAACCGTCTGCTTATTTACCGCTGAGCGGCTGCGAGATCGCTGACCTCGGACTGTGCGTGTTTTTCCACAGAGTACAGAGCTGGAACCGGACGATAGCGGAGGGAGCGTCTCTCAGAAGCAGAAAATCTCGTTTCTTGAGAACAACCTGGACCAACTTACTAAAGTTCACAAACAGGTGAGGGAGGGCTGGGCGAGGGGGACGGTGTTCATGGTGGGAGGGGATGACTAGATGGTCGGGATGCGCCCAGGAAATAAACTGAAGGTGACGCCAAATCTCAAAGTAGCAGCATTTTGCCTGTTTGGCCTCCCCCCTCTTCCTGTGTAACAGGCTCGAGGAGAGGGGCTGAATGGCCTCCTCCTGTTCCTGTGTAACAGGCTTGAGGAGGTAGGGGGGCTGAATGGCCTCCTCCTGTTCCTGTGTAACAGGCTCGAGGAGAGGGGCTGAATGGCCTCCTCCTGTTCCTGTGTAACAGGCTCGAGGGGTAGGAGAGGGCTGAATGGCCTCCTCCTGTTCCTGTGTAACAGGCTCGAGGAGGAGGAGGGGCTGAATGGCCTCCTCCTGTTCCTGTGTAACAGGCTCGAGGAGGTAGGGGGGCTGAATGGCCTCCTCCTGTTCCTGTGTAACAGGCTCGAGGGGGAGGAGGGGGCTGAATGGCCTCCTCCTGTTCCTGTGTAACAGGCTCGAGGGGGAGGAGGGGGCTGAATGGCCTCCTCCTGTTCCTGTGTAACAGGCTCGAGGGGGAGGAGAGGGCTGAATGGCCTCCTCCTGTTCCTGTGTAACAGGCTCGAGGAGGTAGGGGGGCTGAATGGCCTCCTCCTGTTCCTGTGTAACAGGCTCGAGGGGGAGGAGGGGGCTGAATGGCCTCCCATTGGTCGAATTGAGCTAGATTACTACTTGCCACTTTCCCCCTGTGCCCCCTACCCTGTGCACCAACTAAAGATATGTAAACTTCTGAGGGGATATATGTTTTTAAACTTTCCCCTCCACTGAATTGACAGAAATGCAGAAGACATGTTCACAAAGCCAGAGCATCATTTACATTAAACAGAAGGAGGCCGCTCGGCCCATCGAGACCGGGCCGGCTCTCCGCAGACCGATCCGGTCAGTCCCCATTTCCCCCCTCCCGCTCTATCCCCCGTGACCCCCCGTGCGAGTTTATTCCCCCCTCGAGCGTCCGATCCCCTTTCGGAATCATTCACCCGTCTCCGCTTCCACCGCCCTCGTGGGGCAGCCAGTTCCAGGTCGTCACCGCTCGCTGCGGGGGATAAGGTTCCTCCTCACAACGCCCCCCACCTCACCACCCCCACACCCCAATGTCCAGAACATTAAATCTGTGTCTCACCAACCCCCAGCTCCCCAATCCTTGCCCCATCAGCTAAGGGGAACAGCTTTCCTTTGCCCACCTTATCCGAACCTGTCACTATCTCGTACCCCCTCCCCCCTCGATCTGATCTCCCCTCGATCCCCTTCGCTTCAAGGAGAACGGCCCCCAGCTTCTCCAACCCCCACCTCGGAGCTAAAGCCCACCCCCCCCCAACCCTCCCCCCCGTACCATTCTGATAAACCTCCCTCCGCACCCTCTCGAGGACCCTCACACCCGTCCTGGAGCGCGGCGGTGACCGGAACTGGACACAGCCCCCTCGTCGTGGACTAAACCAGAGCTTTATAAAAAGGTTCAGAGTAACTGACCCGCTTTGCGGACTGAGTGCCTCTATTTATGAAGCCGCAGTCGGCACTGATCCTGTGTCCTGAGGGGTCTAATTGACCAGCCTGGGACAGCTGGGTCCTTGTGTGGACTCGATCCCCCGATTTCTTCATTTTCCTCTTACTGTTCCGCCTCCATCCAAGACTCTTTCACCTCTCCCCCCAACCTCTGCAGTCCTGGTTTTACTGCCTGCCATTCTCATGTTCTCCGTCCAGTTGTACCTGACACCCCGTTATGCCTGAGATGGACCGTGCGTCTCTACTCACACTCCTCCATGGGTCAAAACATGGACTGAAACGATTTCTCCAGCTCGCTATACGGCCGAATCTGTGCTTTACCTGTGGATCTCAGTGACCTCTCAGCGCTCAGTTCCTTGAATAAACAAAATTATTAGTTGATTATAAAACTAGTCTTTTCAAGTAGAAAGGCAAAGCTTATTAACATGCAGCATGAAAGATGAAAGTATAATAATTACTCTTTTAAATACCCTAACACACTAACACACACCCACATAGACACACGCACCACACAGATACACACACACACACACACACACACACACACACCACATACACACATGCACGCAGGCACACACACACACACACACACACATAGACACACACACACCACATTCACACATGCACGCGGGCACACACACACACACACACACACACATAGGCACACACACACCACACACACACATGCACGTGGGCACACACATACACACACAACACACACATGCACATGCGCATACACATTCACACTCGCACACACAGGCACGCACATAAACACACCCAAATAGACACACGCACTACACAGATACACACACACACACACACACCACATACACACATGCACGTGGGCACACACACACACACACACACAGACACACACACACCACACACACACATGCACATGCGCACACACATACACACACAACACACACACATGCACATGCGCACACACATTCACACTCGCACACACAGGCACGCACATACACACACCCACAAAGACACACGCACCACACAGATACACACACACACACACACATAGACACACACACACCACATACACACATGCACGCAGGCACACACACACACACACACACACACCACATACACACATGCACGCGGGCACACACACACACACACACACACACACACCACACACACACATGCACGCAGGCACACACATACACACACCCACATAGACACACGCACCACACACACACATGCACGTGGGCACACATACACACACATAGACACACACACACCACACACACACACATGCACGCGGGCACACACATACACACACACACATAGACACATGCACCACACACACACATGCACGCGGGCACACACATACACACACAACACACACACATGTACATGTGCACACACATTCACACTCGTGCACACAGGCACGCACACCACACAGACACGCACACCACACACACACACGCATGCACGCACACAGACACACACTCACGACAAAAAGTAATGAAATAAAATAGAGGAATTCTGTTAAAAGTCAATGGTTCAGGGGAACAGGATAGATGGTGGAGTCCTTGAAATGGTGTCCGGGTTATACGGTGGGTCTCTCAGCGCTGGTCTGTGATACAATCGATGACTCTTGCGCTACTTTTCAGGCGGACTCAAGGAAAACTTGCAGGTACTCAATTGCAGCATGTACAGCAGCTTAGGAGCAGCTCCTATTCACATCCAGCTGTGGACTGTAAAGATGCTGTCCTCCTTTCATGAGCAGTTGATCCTTCGTTTCCCTCAAAGCAACACCAGTTTCCTAGGCATGATTTTTTTTCTCAAACCCGTAAACCACCACGTGACCCTTTATGTAAACAGTCCGCCCGGGGTCAAGAGGTTCCCAGCTCCTCTAAAACTGTTCGATTACCTTTTCCTGTAAAATGCTGTCTTTTCCCGGAACAGCAGCCACCGGAGTCCCTGCATTAACCCTTTAATGGGCAGCGTCATTTAAAAAAAAACAATAAATTCTTCCAGAATGTTCTTAGCCCTTGAAGATGAACCATTTTCTGTGCCTAAGGCATTTTGACACTCTGTGGAGACCAACAATGTTTAAGGAGAATGTTTCCAAAAAGAGACACATGTCGCTGAAGCTTTTCATCCTGCACTCATCAGGACAAATGCGAGAATTCCAAATTTTGAACCAACACAACAATTTATACTCCCGTGGTATAAATTGTTGTGAGAGTCTGAAATTTGGCACTCTTGCATTTGTCCTGATGAGTGCGAGACGTAAAACCTAGGCAGCATGTCTCTCTTTTCAGTGATGTTCGAGTTCCGCGCTACCAAGTGACGAGAGAGATTTGAGTGACACATCAGGTTTTAAAACTTCTACTGCAACAAATGACTAAAAGAGGACCATATTGACCAAACACTTTTCTTTCCTAGGCAACCTGTACTCTAAACGAGATTCCCCTTTTAGCCTTTGGCACAACCAAAAATCTCCCGCTGCACCGATATGTTACGCTGCCCCTTTAAGTGGGCAGTACATCCACCCAGAACCCAGTCTAAAATTATTCCCAGCTCCCCGGAGGTTTTGCTTTCACGTCCTCTGATCTTTTCGCTGTGGGGATCCCTTCCTCCGGCTCCAAGCTAGGCGGGTAATCCGGCCTCCTTTAAATCCTCTCAGACTGGGTCTTCAATCCGAGCAAGAGCTCCCAATCGCGTTCTGCGGTGGCGAAAGAGAGATTCGGCCCCTTCTCTTCCCAAGGTGCAGGCCTGGTTAGTCCCGTCCCGTGTTGGTTACCTCTCAGGAGATTGCAGCCCACGCAAGGCAAGACCGCAAACTGCTTCCTGTCTGCGATATCGGGAAGAGGAGGGGCTGAATGGCCTCCTGAGGGTCTTCTGTAAGAGGCCCGAAAGCAGGCTGAGTGGCCTCCTGCTCGCGTGCAAAGGCTTGAGGAGGGGCTGAGCGGCCTCCTCCCGTTCCTGCGTAACCAGCTCGAGGAGGGGCCGAATGGCCTCAACAATTATAGGTACGCTGATATCACAGTGCTTCCTCTACCCTCTCCCCATGGCGAAGGGAAACAGATTAACTTTGTATCTGAATAGAAATGCTAATCAGTCATCCTTGATCCTCGTTCCCCTTCAGCTTAGATAGTTTACCGCACCGTTTGCAGCTTGATACGTGTAACACCTTCCTGGGACTTTGGGTGATTCATGATGTGCTCAGAGACTGCGGTCTCTGTCTCCAAGCCTAAATACCTTGCACCTTCCTCTCTATAAAACAAACTGAGTCTTCCTTTGACCCTTGACAATCAAACCATCCAGGCATACTTTCCTGAACCCCTTTCATTTACCCCCCGAGCCCCAGAATATAATTACCTTATGAATCTCGTGGTTGTAAACCTGTCCCCCCGCCTTGTGTTGGTCCCAGATTTGAAGTGCCAGGAGGTTTCATTATTATGTTGACTGGTGTCACAGAATTAATGTCATCTTCCGGTGGCTATTTATTGATTTTTCTTTGGTTTCATGATGTGTGAGACTTAAATAGGCTGCAACCAAATCGCAGAATGGTTATCGAGAGGGTTGGGGGAACCTCTCTCTCTCTCTCTTGCTTTTAGCATAATAATTTTGCAATTGCAAGCACTGTCCTGACGTTGGTCTGGTGTGGGGAGCGCGGGTAAGGGCCTGGGTGTGCTTGCTCAGCAATGTTGACCCTGCTCCCACACAGCAGCCATGATCTAATTGAAGTGTGGAATGAACTAGAGGGGGGCTGAATGGCCTCCTCCTGTCCCTGTGTATCAGGCTCAAGGAGAGGGGCTGAATGGCCTCTTCCTGTTCCTGTGTAACAGGCTCGAGGAGAGGCTGAATGGCCTCCTCCTGTCCCTGTGTAACAGGCTTGAGGAGGGGCTGAATGGTCTCCTCCTGTTCCTGTGTAACAGGCTCGAGGAGAGGGGCTGAATGGCCTCCTCCTGTTCCTGTGTAACAAGCTTGAGGAGCTGAGCGGCCTCAACAATAACACCAACATCTTGCCTTTATTCAGCAGTGTAAAGACAGTCAAATGCCAGGGGAGAAGGTTTTAAAGAGCGTCTTAAAGGAGGGGAGAAAGAGGGAGAGAGAGGTGGCGTGGTTCAGGGAGGGAATTCCAGAGCTTGGGGCCCCAGGCAGCTGAAGGCGTGGCAGCCGATGGTGGAGCGATGGGAATCGGGAGGATGCGAGAGAGGCCGGAATTGGAGGAGTGCAGAGATCTCAGAGGGTTGTAGGAGCTGGCAGAGGTTACAGAGATAGGCAGGGTCAAAGGGACAGGAGGAGGTTACAGGGATAGGGAGAGTTGTAGGGACTGGAGCAGGTTACAGAGATAGGGAGGGGTGTAGGGGGCTGGAGCAGGTTACAGAGATAGGGAGGGGTGTAGGGACTGGAGGAGGTGACAGAGATAGGGAGGGTTGTAGGGGCTGGAGGAGGTTAAAGAGATAGGGAGGGTTGTAGGGGGCTGGAGGAGGTGACAGAGATAGGGAGGGGTGTAGGGACTGGAGGAGGTTACAGAGATAGGGAGGGTTGTAGGGGTTGCAGGAGGTTACAGAGATAGGGAGGGGTATAGGGACTGGAGCAGGTTACAGAGATAGGGAGGGTTGTAGGGGCTGGAGGAGATTACAGAGATAGGGAGGGTTGTAGGGGGCTGGAGGAGGTTACAGAGATAGGGAGGGTTGTAGGGGTTGGAGGAGGTTACAGAGATAGGGAGGGTTGTAGGGAGTGGAGGAGTTGACAGAGATAGGGAGGGTTGTAGGGGTGGAGGAGGTGACAGAGATAGGGAGGGTTGTAGGGGGCTGGAGGAGGTTGCAGAGATAGGGAGGGGTGTAGGGGCTGAGGGATGTTACAGAAATAGGGAGGGTTGTAGGGGCTGGAGGAGCTTACAGAGATAGGGAGGGTTGTAGGGGTTGGAGGAGATTACAGAGGTAGGGAGGGTTGTAGGGGCTGGAGGAGGTTACATAGATAGGGAGGGTTGTAGGGGCTGGAGGAGGTTACAGAGATAGGAAGGGTTGTAGGAGATTACAGAGATAGGGAGGGTTGTAGGGGTTGGAGGAGGTTACAGAGATAGGGAGGGTTGTAGGGGCTAGAGGATGTTACAGAGATAGGGAGGGGTGTAGGGACTGGAGCAGGTTACAGAGATAGGGAGGGTTGTAGGGGCTGGAGGAGATTACAGAGATAGGGAGGGTTGTAGGGGGCTGGAGGAGGTTACAGAGATAGGGAGAGTTGTAGGGGCTGGAGGAGGTTACAGAGACAGGGAGGGTTGTAGGGGCTGTAGGAGGTGACAGAGATAGGGAGGGTTGTAGGGACTGGAGGAGCTGACAGAGATAGGGAGGGTTGTAGGGGTTGGAGGAGGTTACAGAGATAGGGAGGGTTGTAGGGAGTGGAGGAGTTGACAGAGATAGGGAGGGTTGTAGGGGTGGAGGAGGTGACAGAGATAGGGAGGGTTGTAGGGGTTGGAGGAGGTTACAGAGATAGGGAGGGTTGTAGGGGCTGGAGGAGGTTACAGAGATAGGAAGGGTTGTAGGGGACTGGAGGAGGTTACAGAGATAGGGAGGGTTGTAGGGGTTGGAGGAGGTTACAGAGATAGGGAGGGTTGTAGGGGCTGGAGGAGGTTACAGAGATAGAGAGGGATGTAGGGGCTGGAGGAGGTTACAGAGATAGGGAGGGTTGTAGGGGCTGGAGGAGGTTACAGAGATAGGGAGGGTTGTAGGAGCTGGAGGAGGTTACAGAGATAGGGAGGGGTGTAGGGACTGGAGGAGGTTACAGAGAAAGGGTTGTAGGGGCTGGAGGAGGTTACAGAGATAGGGAGGGATGTAGGGACTGGAGGAGGTGACAGAGATAGGGAGGGTTGTAGGGGCTGGAGGAGATTGCAGAGATAGGGAGGGGTGTAGGGGACTGGAGTAGATTACAGAGATAGGGAGGGGTGTAGGGACTGGTGGAGGTTACAGAAATAGGGAGGGGTGTAGGGACTGGAGGAGGTTACAGAGATAGGGACGGTTGTAGGGGCTGGAGTAGGTTACAGAGATAGGGAGGGTTGTAGGGGCTGGAGGAGGTTACAGAGATAGGGAGGGGTGTAGCGGCTGGAGGGGGTTACAGAGATAGGGAAGGATGTAGGGGCTGGAGGAGGTTACAGAGATAGGGAGGGATGTAGGGGCTGGAGGAGGTTAAAGAGATAGGGAGGGTAGTAAGGGTTGGAGGAGATTACAGAGGTCGGGAGGGTTGTAGGGGCTGGAGGAGGTTAAAGAGATAGGGAGGGTAGTAAGGGTTGGAGGAGATTACAGAGGTAGGGAGGGGTGTAGGGACTGGTGGAGGTTACAGAGATGGCGGGAGGCGGGTGTTGAGGAGGGATTTGAAGACAAGGGTGAGAATTTTAAGATGAGTGCGGCACAATTCTTCCAGCGAAAGCTCCAGCGCTCGTGACCTGGACAACCTGGCATTGTCCACCTAAACCACCCGCTACCGTGTGTTTGGCTGGTTTGTAGTGGGGAGGAGGCGAGGGTGACGGGGAGGGGGAGGGGGAAGGGTATGGCGGGGGGGGGGGGGGGGGGGGGGGGGGGGGGGGATACTTGTGGCGAGAGGTCCTGATCTGGTCCAGATTCCCACCCACCCACAAGCCGGTCTCCTCCTCCTCTTCCTCGTTTGGACTCTCTGGGTTGGGAAGTGGGAGAAAGGTCCACATCTCTGTTGAGGTTCTGTTTCTGCTGCTGCTGTCTCTGGGGTTGTTTTGGGTGCGGCCTATGTCCTGTTTGCTGTGACCCTTTCCAGCTGGAGCCTATTACTCACCCTCTTTTCTTTATATCTCTTTTGCATCCTATCGTTTTTTGTCCTCCACCCCTGTCCACCCCTGGCTCTGTCCAAATCGCATCAGGTGATGCACTGGCATAATAAGGTACCTCTCTCTTCCCGCTGCCCCCCCTCCCTGAACACCCTGTTATCCCGCTCTCCCCTCCCACTCCCCTAACCCCGCTGTGACTTTATTTTGTAAAGGCTGTGAGGCTAAAGCGGTGTGTGTGTGTGTGTGTGTTGTCTGGCCCAGGGCTGTTGCGAATCATCACTGCCTGCTTTTCTCTTTTCTATTGCACCCCTCCTCCCCATTCCCATGCCCGCTCCAATGTGACACTGCGGCACTCCCTCGGCGCTGACCCTCCCACAGCGTGGCACTCCCTCAGCACTGACCCTCCGACAGCGCGGCGCTCCCTCAGCACTGACCCTCCGACAGTGCGGCACTCCCTCAGCACTGACCCTCCCACAGTGTGTTGCTCCCTCAGCACTGACCCTCCGTCAGTGCGGCACTCCCTCAGTACTGACCCTCCGACAGTGCGGCACTCCCTTAGCGCGGCACTCCCTCAGCACTGACCCTCCGTCAGTGCGGCACTCCCTCAGTACTGACCCTCCGACAGTGCGGCACTCCCTTAGCGCGGCACTCCCTCAGCACTGACCCTCCGACAGCGCGGCGCTCCCTCAGCGCTGAACCTCACACAGTGCGGCGCTCCGACAGCACTGACCCTCCCACACTGCGGCGCTCCCTCAGCGCTGACCCTCTGACAGTGCGGCGCTCCCTCAGCGCTGACCCTCCCACAGTGCGGTGCTCCCTCATCGCTGACCCTCCGACAGTGCGGCGCTCCCTCAGCACTGACCCTCCCACAGTGCGGCGCTCCCTCGGCGCTGACCGTCCCACAATGTGGCGCTCCCTCGGTGCTGACCCTCCACAGTGCGGCTCTCCCTCAGCGCTGACCCTCCGACAGTGCGGCGCTCCCTCAGCACTGACCCTCTGACAGCGCGGCGCTCCCTCAGCGCTGACCCTGACAGTGCGGCTCTCCCTCAGCGCTGACCCTCTGACAGTGCGCCACTCTCTCATCAGTGACCCTCCAACACTGCGGCGCTCCCTCAGCGCTGACCCTCCCACACTGCGGCACTCCCTCAGTACTGACCCTCCGACAGCGCGGTGCTCCCTCAGCGCTGACTCTCCAACAGTGCGGCGCTCCCCCAGCGCCAACCCTCCGACAGTGCGGCGCTCCCTCAGCGCCGACCCTCCGACAGTGCGGCGCTCCCTCAGCGCTGACCCTCCGACAGTGCGGCGCTCCCTCAGCGCTGACCCTCCAACAGTGCGGCGCTCCCTCAGCGCTGACCCTCCGACAGTGCGGCGCTCCCTCAGCACTGACCCTCCCACAGTGCGGCTCTCCCTCAGCGCTGACCCTCCGACAGTGCGGCACTCCCTCAGCGCTGACCCTCCGACAGTGCGGCGCTCCCTCAGCGCTGACCCTCCGACAGTGCGGCGCTCCCTCAGCGCCGACCCTCCAACAGTGCAGCGCTCCCTCAGCGCTGACCCTTCCGACAGTGCGGCGCTCCCTCAGCGCCGACCCTCCGACAGTGCGGCGCTCCCTCAGCGCCGACCCTCCGACAGTGCGGCGCTCCCTCAGCGCCGACCCTCCGACAGTGCGGCGCTCCCTCAGCGCCGACCCTCCCACAGTGCGGCGCTCCCTCAGCGCCGACCCTCCCACAGTGCGGCGCTCCCTCAGCGCTGACCCTCCGACAGTGCGGCGCTCCCTCAGCACTGACCCTCCCACAGTGCGGCTCTCCCTCAGCGCTGACCCTTGGGCACGTCAGCCTGGATTCTTCGGGCTTAGGTCTCTGGCTAACACTGAGGCGGAACCCCACCCCTGATAGCTGCGCAGAGTCCCCTCTTGCACGGAGTGATTCACCACCTCAAGGACTCGGCTAGGACACCCGCTCTTGCAGCGGCCACACTTGTACAATGGGCTTCGTCCATTTCACAGGGGGGAGGAATCTCGAGACCAAGTGGCGGCTCCCAGGGGTTATTGGCCTGGAGGAGCTCACAGAGATTGGAATGGGGCTCGTCCAGCCTGAAACCACCCCAATAATAACCATTATCGCCCTGACACTGACGGACCTCACCGCCGCACCGATGGGCCTCGCTCCACAGAGACGTTGTGGTCATCTTCCCTCATCGGTCTTCTGTTCCTTGACCTCAACACTGAGCTCCCGCGCACCCTGTGTCCCTCGCAGAGGCAACCTCCATGGGGGCGGTCAGAAGAAGCCATTCACAGCTCACGTTGGGTTCGGGGGGAAATCCAGTTGACGCCTAGAATCGGCTGCTGTCTCCAACTCCAGTTTGCTATCTTCCCCCAACCACACCCCCCCGCACCGCCGCCCCCCACCCCAACCCTATTTCCCCTTCCTTACTACAGCGCGTTGACCCAGTTTCGCTTTGACCCGGACACGGTCCAAAGCTCTTGGATCTGTTGACCTGCATGGCATGACCCTCTGTTGGCTGAGGTGCGATGCTGGAGCTGCTCGGTGCCTTGGCTTGGATTTGAGGCCGAAAGCTCGGTTCCTCCTGGTCGGTCAGTCAGCGAGCGAGCAGGGGAGGCAGCGCCTGGGGTCCCCTGCAACGCGTGTTGTCTCCCCCCCCCACCACCGCCCCATCTCTCTCTATCTCTGGTCTCCGCAGCCTGCAAAGATTTGGGATTCAACCACCCTTCCCATGGGAAATGGGATGTCATTCTGGTAATTCTACACTGTGTTCCCTCCAAGGCCAATATGTTGTTCCTCAGGTGTGGGGCCTGGAGCTGCTCACAGTGACTCCAGGGGTGATCTATTCTCGCTCTTCTATTGAAAACTGATACCTCTAGAATATCTTAAATACTCATTTTTTTTATCCCTTCCTCCTGCAAGATCTCTCCATTCACCTCTTGAAGACACCCAGCACAGCACCTCCAGTGTTTTTCCACATGCGAGGCTACGGGGTGAGGGACAGACATAGGCTGTTCGACAGCCCGTACGCCCGGCATAGTCCCAGAGGGGTGAACGGGCGGCTGGGGAGGAGATGGGGAGGTACTGGGTCCCAATCCGACCCAGCTATCGTGGCTCGGTTCCCATTTTTATCGGTCTCGCCTCTCCCCGAGGTGACCTTGCGACTTGCCAACAATCCTGATCGGAATCCTAGTACAGTCACAGCCCCCAGAGAGAGAGAGAGAGAGAGAGAGAGAGGCCATTCAGCCTGTCGCATCCGTGCTGGCCCTCTGCGAGAAGAGCTGGCCCAACGCCACACCACGCACCCCACCACCACCACCCGCTCCCCTTCCCCATCTCCCCCACCTCCCCGCCACAGCTCCTCTGCAGATAACAATCCAATACTTGGGAGGGGGGGGGGTGGGGGGCAGGTTGGCGTGAAAGGGCCTGAACGATTTCTCTCAAACCCTCCTCCGCGCAACCCCCCCCACGCCCCCCCCAACCCCCCGAAACTTGTCCGATGCCGACCGAGAGAACGGCAGTGGCAGTGACGTTAGCGAGGTGGGGTCCTGAACCAGGCTGCGACAGGACCCATGACCAAGAGCTGGTGAACGGTGTCCCGCGGGAGGCTGTGACTGACACCGGCAGGCGTGACCTTGACCGTGACCGAGAGTGACCGTCCTTGCCTTGTCTGGCGTTGAGATGTGATCGGGTGAATGACCGCCTTGAGTAGCGAGCAAGGAGCTGATATGTGGCACGGCTTTGGCAAGGTGCAAATTCAACTGGCTGCTTCCCCTTGTGGGCGCTCTCCCTTTTGACATGCTGTCTGAAAACAATATCAAGCTCAACTTTCCGCTCCCCCCCTCCAGACTGCTTTGCGTGGGAAATTCTGTTGGTGAGCTTGTGAGTGTTGTGAAGTTTGTTTACTCTCCCTGCTATCCCTGGTTATGAGCTCCGTGCTTGTTTCTGCATTGAATCCCTGCTTGCCGTTCATTCAGTTATCTCTGTTTCATGTGGACATGCTTCAATCCTGTTTTGCTTTTAAACGCTGTTCGTATCTGTATTATAAATTTGACATCAGAACGTGCTACCTGTCGTTAATGCATATGTAAACACGTCACGCTGTAATTATACCCTCCCGCCACCGGTGGCACTGTAGAACTTCAGTGGCGCTTCTCCTGGCTGCTCAGCTTGTGCTGCAGAGAAACGTCTCCACTCCAGCTCCAATTACCAATAACAACATACAAATTTCATGAACAAGTACAGAACATAACCAGGAAGGCTAACAGAATGTTAGCCTTTCTATCTGCAGGACTAGAATACCTGTGGGGCGGTGGGGGTGGGGGTGGAGGTGGGGGTGGGCGGGCGCAGTGGTGGGCCGGGTGTAGTAGTCCCGCTGCAGCTATACAAAGCCCCGGGTTAGACCACCCCTGGAGTCACTGTGAGCAGTTCCGGGCCCCACACCCGAGGAAGGAGATGTTGGCGTTGGAGGGAGCGCAGTGTAGAATTACCAGAGTGATGGTTGGACTCCCAAGGTTTAAGCTACAAGGAGAGATTAGACACAAACTGGGTGGGGGTGTATTCTCTGGAATTTAAAAGGTTAAGGGGGGTGATTCAATCAAAGTTTATGAGATATTAAGGGGATCGGAGAGGGGTCAATAGAGAGAAACTATTCCCCCTGGTTGGGGAGTCTAGGACAAGGTCTGAAAATTCGAGCCAGACTTTTCCAGAGTGAAATTAGGAAACACTTCGACACGCAAAAGGGTGGGAGAAGTTTGGAACTCTCTCCCGCAAACGGCAATCGATGCCGGATCGATGTGTTTTAAACCTGAGGATGAGCGATTTTTGTTAGTCAAAGGGATACGGGGTGAAGGTTGGGTAGATGGAGTTAGGTCACAGATCAGCCGTGGTCTCGTTGGATGGGGTGGAACAGGATCGAGGGGCTGAATGGCCTCCTCCTGTTCCTAAAACGCACACATTCTATAATCACAAGGAGAGACTGTGGAAGTTTATATCTTAGGGGACCCGAAGTGCACCAACATGTAGACCTAGCTGGGTTGGTATCTCCCTTCCTGCTCACCTCACTTCAACTGGAGACCAAACTTGGTTCTGTCAGCGGAGGGTGCTCTTTCCCAGCAGCACCGCCCCTCCCCCAACCATGAATAGTTCAGCCCCTCTCTGGCATTGCTCACGGATAGAGCAGCTTTACAAAAGGGAAGAGGCTACCGCATGGGGTGTGTGGTTGCGCTGCTCAGGCAGCATCACGCCTCCCTGGCGCGTCTCTCCCAAGACATTTCCGGGAACGTGCGCAATCCTGGCGGATTTGTTTTATTGATCACGTGCTCCCCGGGAGGGTGGGTGGTGGCGGGGGGGGGGGGCAGTTTCCAGGATTTTGACCCAGCGAAGGTGAAGGAATGACCGACACGTTTCCCAAGTCGGGATGGTACGTGTGCGAGGCTTGGGAAGGGAACTTGAAGGTGCTGCTGTTCCCGTGCGTCTCCCCGCCCCTGTTCTTTCAATTTGGTGGGGGGGGTGGGGGTTCGAGAAGGAGGGCGGCTGCAGGCTTACGAGTGAGGGAAGGGTCTTGGTTCGAGGGGGCGGGAAACCAGTGAGTGGTTAGATGTAAAAACGGGAAAATGTTGGAGACACTCGGAGGGTCAGGCAGTGTCCATTGGGGGGCTGGTGGGCAGCGGGTGGGGTGAGAAAAGCAACAAATGGCATTTTGGGAAAGTTGGAGATGTAACCGACTTTAAGAAAGCCCCAAAGCCACGGCGTAGGGGTGGGGGCGGAGGGGAAGAAGAGGACAAAAGGGGGATGTTCTGAGACAGAGTGCAGGGGGAGGAGAGATGGAATGATAAAACAGTCGCTGGGTAGTACAGAACTTGAATACCACTGAAAAGAGAGACACGTGGCTGAAGCTTCTTGTCCCTGACTCATCGGGACAAGCGCAAGAATGCCGCTGGTTTCAAACTCTCACAACGATTTGTACCACAGGGAGGAAAGGGTGCTGACTGGCTGGCCGGCCGAATCCGATTGGCTGAGGCATTGCCGTGGGGAAAGCACCGAGGAAGTCTTCGCAGGAAGCTATATACCTTCACACGCAGGGACCTGTTCTCTGCAAGCAAAAGAAACACGTTCAAGCCTTGCGCCTCTTTTACAATGCCCCGGGACCTTGGGGAGCCTAAGCCTCCCCGTGGCAATATCTCGGCCATTCTGAGTCCGCTTTGCCAACCAGCTGGTGCCCTTTTCTCTTGCGGTGTAAATTGTTGTGAGAGTTTGAGATTTGGCATTCTTGGCGTCTGCCCTGACAAGCGCGGGGTGGTGAAAAAGCTTTGGCCACGTGTCTCTCTCTCTTTTGTCAGTAACTTTCGAACATCGAAGGCGGGCGGATGAGTGAAGGAACTGAAGAGAGGTCCGGGGAAGGGGTAAGTGGCGACGGCAGATGGGATGGGCGATTTAGCGCGCGGAACTGTCGAACCCGGAAGGCTCGCAAAAGCGGCCGAGGTTTTCGGGAGCGTAACGGAGCCATTGATCAAACGACTGCCTTTCTCTCCTCCCCGAAACATCTTGATGCCCGGCCACACCCCCACCCCCTCCCCCACTCCCCACTCCCCTCTCCCCACCCCACCCCCCACTCCCCACGACCTCCCCGGTGGCTCTCGTAGCTGGTTCGTGACAATGCAGATCTTCGCTGTGAGCTTCCAAAGCTGGAGAAGCGACTTCGGGCTACGGCTGAGAGAGTCAAGGCGCTGGAGGGTGCACTGAAGGAGGCCAAGGAAGGGGCCATGAAGGACCGCAGGCGCTACCAGCTGGAGGTCGACCGCATCAAGGAGGTCGTGCGCTCCAAGAACATGCCAAGGCGATCGCACTCCGCCCAGATCGGTAAGCGTGCCCGCCCCTTCCCACCGCCCCGCCGAAACTTGGGCTGATGTGGGGGGTCACGTCACACGCCCAATTTGCGGGGCACTGTAGGACATTCTGTAGGATCCGGGCGACCACAGCAAAAGGAATTGGGAAGGCAGATCGGGCTGGAGTATATAAACCATGTGAGACTCGCTCCAACTGTACCGCACCCGGAGGCCCCGTGTACAGTCCCGGCCTCCTCACTTAAGGGAGGGGGGAACGTACTGGCATCGGGGGCCGTTCGGAGAAGGTTCGCTCGGCTGATCCCTGGGACGAAGGGGGGTTTGTCTCACGGGGAAAGGTTGAGCAGGTTGGACCCTGGACCCGTTGGGAGTTTAGAAGAACGAGAGGTGATCTTATTGAAACAGATCAGATTCTGAGAGGAGGGGGGAGCTTGACAGGGTGGATCCTGAGAGTATGTTCCCCCCCTCCCCTCCTCGTGGGGGAATCTAGAACGGGGGGGGGGGGGTGGGCAGGAAGGGGGGCACAGTTTCAGAATAAGGGGTCTCCCATTGAAGACGGAGATGAGGAGGAATTTCTTCCCTCAGAGGGTGGTCAGTCTGTGGAATTCTCTCCCCCACCCCACAGAGATCAGCGGAGGCCGGGTCAGTGGATATATCCGAGGGCGAGTTAGACAGGTTTCTGATCGACGAGGGGGGTCGAGGGTTATGGGGGAACAGGCAGGAGGGTGTAATTGAGACCAAGATCGGATGACCTGTTGAACAGCAGCGCAGGCCCGAAGCCTAACGCCCTGCTCCTGTTCGTATCTCTTAACCCGTTATTTTAATTGGACGTGTCTTTTTTTTCAATTGTATCCCACCTGACACGGCTAGCCTTCCATGATGGTGAGCCAGAGAGAACAGGGGCCGTCCCAGAGTGGGTCCACAACGTTCGGTGTTGGGACCACCGCTGTTTCTCTCGACAGCGTCGAAGGGCGGGCTCGATTTCTTCACTCGTCCGCTCTTGGGGTGCGGGCGGCGCTGGCATGGCCAACATTGATTGCCTGTTCCATTCCCTAATTGCCCCCCCACCCCCCACCTTGAGAAGGGGTGTCGAGCCACGTCCTTGAGTGCAAGCGAGTGCCCCTCCGAAATGGTCCGGAGGGGCAGTAAAGGTTCGGCCACATCGCTCTGTGTGTGTGTGTGTGTGTGTGTGTGTCGGGTGGGGGGGGAGAGTCTGGAGTCACGTGTAGGGCCAGACTGGGGTAAGGACGGCAGGTTCCCCTCCCCTAAAGGGGACGTTAACGAACCAGACGGGTCTGCACGACAATCGATGATCGTTGTCACGGTCACCGTGACTGAGACTCGCTCTCGATTCCGGGGTTTTATTAACTGAACTTAAATTCCACCGGCGGCCGGGGTGGGATCTGAACCCGTGTCCCCGGAGTATCGGCCCGGGGCCTCTGGGTCAATAGTCCAGGCGATCCCAAATTGGGGGACACCTTTCGCCACCCCAAGACGTCCCAGAGCATTTCAGGCCAACAGAGTATCTTCTTTTCCAAACGTATCGTATTATAGGAAAGGCAGCAGCCAATTTCCACACAGCAAGATCCCACAAATAGCGACGCGGTAATGAGGGGTGAATACTGACTGCCCTACCCCCCCTCCCCACCACCCCCCCCGACCCTGGGAAGCAGGAGAATGCCTCCTCCCCACCACTGAGAGTAGAGAGGGAGAGACTGTTTCCAGCGGCGGGAGGGTCGGTAACCAGAGGGGGACACAGATTGAAGAGAATCGGTAACAGAACCAGAGGGTGGGGGGTTGAGGGTGGGAGATGAGGAGAATTATTTTTTATAAACACAGCGAGTTGTTGTGATCTGGAAGGCGCTGCCTGAAAGAGCGGTGGAAGCAGATTCAATAGGAACTTTCCAAAGGGTGGGGGGGCGGAGGGGGGGGGAATCGGATAAATACTGGAAGGGGGAAAATTTGCAGGGATATGGGTGGGCGGGGAGGAGGGGAAGAGTGGATACTAGTTGGATAGGTTTTTACAAAGGGCTGGCAAAGGCAAGACGGGCAGAATGGCCTCCTCCTGCCCTGTGTACAGCACTGGTCTCCTTATTTAAGGGAGGGTGTAAACGCGTTGGAAGCCGTTCAGAAAAGGTTTAGCCAGACTGACGCCTGGAATGGGCGGGGTTGTCTCATCAGGAAAGGTCGGACAGGCTGGGCTTGTATCCGCTGGAGTTTAGAAGAGTGAGAGGCGGCTCGAACGAAACCTATAAGATCCTGAGGGGGGTCTCGACAGGGTGGGTGCGGAGAAGATGTTTCCTCTTGTGGGAGAATCTGGAACGAGGTGGGGGGGAAGGGGGTCACTGTTTAAAAATAAGGGGGGTCGCCCATTGAGGACAGAGACGAGGAGAAATGTTTTCTCTCTCCGAGGAGGGAGGGGGGGTGGGGGTGACTCTCTGGAACTCTCTTCCTCGAAAGGCGGTGGGAGCAGAGCCTCTGAATGTTTGTAAGGCCGAGGTGGATGGATTCCTGATTGACAAGGTGGGTGGTCTCCGCCTCCTGCTGCTAATCTCGCCCGCCCGCGTGCTGACCCCTGCGAACTTGTCTTCCAGCCAAGCCTGTCCGTCCGGGCCAGCAACCTTCCTCCTCCCCGGTCAGCACCCATGGCAGCCGCCACTCAGACTCCTGCGCCTACAGCAACACCCTGTTCCAGTCCTGCCACCCGACAATGTACATGTCCGGCCTGTCGGAGCGTTCCAGAGACAAATAGTAAGTGTCTGCCGGCGGCGGCGGTGGGTTGGGGGTTCGGTGTACGGGGTGGTGGGGTGCGGGAATGGGGTGGGGAGACGCTCCTCGGTGTGTCGGGGGTGGGGGGAGGTTTTATTTCAATGAGCGCTAGCCGGGGTGGGGGGGGGGTGGGGGGGGCGGAATTTGATTGGTGATGGTCCCTTTAATGATCCTCGAGCTGCTGCTGTGTCCGTGTATTAAACAACGCTGCCCGCGGCGATGCCCCACAAAGTCAAGCTGCTGGTGAGCTCCGCGCGTGCTGGGCGCCGGATGCTGGCTGGAAGCAGCACCCCCGTGACCCTTCACCCTACTCCGCCCCCACCCCCCCCACCCCCAACCCCCACCTCCTGATGCTGCAGCGCTGACCCTCCGACAACGCGGCTCTCGCTCAGCGCTGACCCTCCAACAGTGCGGCTCTCCCTCAGCGCTGACCCTCTGACAGTGCGGCTCTCCCTCAGCCCTGACCCTCCGACAGTGCGGCTCTCCCTCGGCGCTGACCCTCCGACAGCGCGGCACTCCCTCGGCGCTGACCCTCCGACAGTGCGGTGCTCCCTCAGCGCTGACCCTCTGACAGTGCGGCGCTCCCTCAGCGTTGACCCTCCGACAGTGCGGCACTCTCTCAGCACTGACCCTCCGACAGTGCGGCTCTCCCTTAGCACTGACCCTCCGAAGTGTGGCTCTCCCTCAGCGCTGACCCTCTGACAGTGCGGCTCTCCCTTAGCGCTGACCCTCCGACAGTGCGGCACTCCCTCAGCGCTGACCCTCCGACAGTGCGGTGCTCCCTCAGTGCTCACCCTCCGACAGTGCGGTGCTCCCTCGGCGCTGACCCTCTGACAGTGCGGCGCTCCCTCAGCGCTGACCCTCTGACAGTGCGGCTGTCCCTCAGCACTGACCCTCTGACAGTGCGGCACTCCCTCAGCGCTGACCCTCCGACAGCGCGGCTCTCCCTCAGCACTGACCCTCCAACAGTGCGGCACTCCCTTGGCGCTGACCCTCCGACAGTGCGGTGCTCCCTCGGCACTGACCCTCCGACAGTGCGGCGCTCCCTCAGCACTGACCCTCCGACAGTGCGGCGCTCCCTCAGCACTGACCCTCCGACAGCGCGGCGCTCCCTCAGCGCTGACCCTCTGACAGCGCGGCTCTCCCTCAGCGCTGACTGTCCGACAGTGCGGCACTCCGTCAGCACTGACCCTCCCACAGTGCGGTGCTCCCTCAGCACTGACCCTCCGACTGTGCAGTGCTTAACCCCCAGCAACGCAGCGCTCCACCAGTATTAGCGCTGGAATGTTGACCTGGATTATGGGACTCGGCGGGGGGTGGGGTGCGTTTGCGTGTTGATGCCTGCGTATGCGCGATGCGTGGATCGGGCACTGTGCTGAGGCTCTGTTCTCTCTCTCTCTCCTTTTCCAGCTCTCTGACTGGAAGTTGCTCCAGCGGAACGATGTCCCCCGGAGATAGCTTCAGTCTGTACCCAAGACAGATCGTGGACAACGGTGAGCGGCTCTCCGGAACCGACTTCCTGGGGCTCAGCGCTCCTGCCCGCCTCATGACTCGCGTAATTCCTGCTCGCTAGAGAGAGGGCGAATGTAAAACGCAGGCTGCTGGCAGGTGGTGCGCAAAAAAATACAAGCTTGGCGTAAAACGCAGGCTAGCGCAGGTTACCCCCGACCCCACCAGGTGTAGAAGCGTTAAGCGCTGGCGCATAAACCACATGCTGAGAGGATGTGTCCCCTCAGAGGGTAGCGGGGGGGGTGGTGGTGTGTGGGGGGAGGTGAATCTAGAATGAACGAGGGAGGGGGGCACAGTTTCAGAATAAGGCGTCTCCCATTGAAGACGGAGACGAGGAGGAATTTCTTCCCTCAGAGGGTGGTCAGTCTGTGGAATTCTCTCCCCCTCGCCCCCACCCCCATCCAGAGAGCAGCGGAGGACGGGTCAGTGAATATATCCGAGGCCGAGTTAGATGGGTTTCTGATCGACGAGGGGGGTGGTTGAGGGTTATGAGGGTAGGGGGGAACAGGCAGGAAGGTGGAGCTGAAGCCACACAGTCAGAACAGCCACAACGTTATTGAATCGGGGACCAGGGTCCAGGTGCCAAATGGGCTCTTCCTGCTCCTATTTCTCATCATCTTAATGTCTGTCACAGGACCTCCATCAGGATTGCATTAAACGCAGGCTAGCGCAGGTCACCCGGCAGTATATGTGTAAAACGCAGGCTACACTGGACCCCCAGGCAGATGTGTAAAACGCAGGCTGCACTGGAACCCCAGACAGATGTGTAAAATGCAGGCTACACTGGAACCCCAGACAGATGTGTAAAATGCAGGCTACACTGGAACCCCAGGAGGATGTGTAAAATGCAGGCGACACTGGAATCCCAGGAGGATGTGTAAAACACAGGCTACACTGGAACCCCAGACAGATGTGTAAAATGCAGGCTATACTGCACTCCCAGGCAGATGTGTAAAACACAAGCTACACTGCACCCCCAGCAGATGTGTAAAACGCAGGCTACACTGCACCCCCAGCAGATGTGTAAAACACAGGCTACACTGGAACCCCCAGGCAGATGTGTAAAACGCAGGCTACACTGGACTCCCCAGGAGGATGTGTAAAACGCAGGTGACACTGGAACCCCAGGAGGATGTGTAAAACACAGGCTATACTGAACCCCCAGCAGATGTGTAAAACGCAGCCTACACTGGAACCCCCAGGCAGATGTGTAAAACGCAGGCTACACTGGAACACCCAGGCAGATGTGTAAAACGCAGGCTACACTGAAACCCCAGCAGATGTGTAAAACGCAGGCTACACTGGAACCCCAAGAGGATGTGTAAAACGCATGTGACACTGGAACCCCAAGAGGATGTGTAAAACCCAGGTGACACTGGAACCCCAGGAGGATGTGTAAAACACAGGTTGCACTGGAATCCTAGGAGGATGTGTAAAACACAGGCTACACTGGAACCCCAGCAGATGTGTAAAACGCAGGCTACACTGGACCCCCAGGCAGATGTGTAAAATGCAGGCTACACTGGAACCCCAGGCAGATGTGTAAAATGCAGGCTACACTGGAACCCCAGGCAGATGTGGAAAGCACAGGCTACACTGCACCCCAAGAGGATGTGTAAAACACAGGCTATATTTGACCCCCAGGAGGATGTGTAAAACGCAGGCTGCACTGGAACCCCAGGAGGATGTGCAAAACACAGGCTACACTGGACCCCAGGCAAATGTGTAAAACACAGGCTACACTGGAATCCCAGGAGGATGTGTAAAACGCAGGCTGCACTGGAACTCCAGGAGGATGTGTAAAACACAGGCTACACTGGACACCCAGGTGGGTGTGTAAAATGCAGGCGACACTGGAACCCCAGGCAGATATGTAAAACGCAGGCCACACTGGCACCCCAGGAGGATGTGCAAAACACAGGCTACACTGGAACCCCAGGAGGTTGTGTAAAACACAGGCTGCACTGGAACCCCAGGAGGATGTGTAAAACACAGGCTGCACTGGAACCCCAGGAGGATGTGTAAAACGCAGGATACACTGGACCCCAAGGAGGATGTGTAAAACACAGGTTGCACTGGAACCCCAGGAGATGTGCAAAACTTAGGCTACACTGGAACCCTGGGAGGATGTGTACAACTCAGGCTACACTGGAACCCCAGGAGGATGTGTAAAACGCAGGCTACACTGGAACCCCAGGAGGATGTGTAAAACGCAGGCTACACTGGAACCCCAGGAGGATGTGTAAAACATAGGCTACACTCGACTTCCAGGCAGGTGTGTAAAACGCAGGTTACACCGGAACCCTAAGAGGATGTGTAAAACACAGGTTTCACTGGACCCCCAGGCGGGTGTGTAAGACACAGGCGAGCGCTGGACTCCCGACAGAAGGTGCAAAAAGCGCAGGCTAGCATGGGCTCCCCAGCGGGTGTGCAGAACGCAGGCCAGCGAAGGACACCCTGGCAGGCGCCTGCGGTTTTTTTTTAAAAGAAAAGAGAAACGGCTAAATCACGAAATGTATAAAACGCAGAAAGTTTAGGATTACCAGCGGGAGGAGCCATAAAATGCAGGCCAGCACAGGGTCCTTGGCAAGAGCTGAATAAATGACGGGCTAGCTCAGGCCCCTCTCCCCTCCGGCCAGACCCACACAGGCCTGCGTGAAACACACCCGGCAGCAGAGGTGTGAACCGGTCTCCTGCAGCTTAGGGACTATCATCCGCTTGGTTTGCTGACTACTCTCTGCCTTTCTCCTTCTTTCCCTCTCTCTCTCCCTCTCTTTCTCTCTCTCTCTCTCTCTCTCTCCGTTCCTCCCTCTCTCTCTCATACACAGGCAACGAAACTGACATCAACGATAACAGGTGAGCCAGTTCTTCAGCACAGTAGTGTCCCCGCGGCTCTCTCTCGGCGCCACCTGAACGCTTGGCCATGCTTTCCAAACGGGTGGTTCCTGTCTTTTTTTTAAAGAAAGGGACTGGGTTTATCACTGGGCGTTCTCCCAAATCCTACAATGTAAACCCCTGGAATACCGGGCAGGCAGAATTGAAACCCCAGACCCCAAAAATACTGAACACCCTAGCACCCGACAGTGGGACATCAGAGTGGAGATTTCCCCATGTTTTCTTGATGGGGACGGTGTAGAGGGAGCTTTACTCTGTATCTAACCCCGTGCTGTACCTGTCCTGGGATTGTTTGATGGGGACGGTGTAGAGGGAGCTTTACTCTGTATCTAACCCCGTGCTGTACCTGTCCTGGGAGTGTTTGATGGGGGCGGTGTAGAGGGAGATTTACTCTGTATCTAACCCCGTGCTGTACCTATCCTGGGAGTGTTTGATGGGGACAATGTACAGGGAGCTTTACTCTGTATCTAACCCCGTGCTGTACCTGTCCTGGGAGTGTTTGATGGGGACAGTGTAGAGGGAGCTTTACTCTGTATCTAATCCCTGTGCTATACCTGTCCTGGGAGTGTTTGATGGGGACAGTGTCGAGGGAGATTTACTCTGTATCTAACCCCGTGCTGTACCTGTCCTGGGAGTATTTGATGGGGACAGTGTCGAGGGAGATTTACTCTGTATCTAACCCCGTGCTGTACCTGTCCTGGGAGTATTTGATGGGGACAGTGTCGAGGGAGATTTACTCTGTATCTAACCCCGTGCTGTACCTGTCCTGGGAGTGTTTGATGGGGACAGTGTAGAGGGAGCTTTACTCTATATCTAACCCTGTGCTGTACCTGTCCTGGGAGTGTTTGATAGGGACGGTGTAGAGGGAGCTTCACTCTGTATCTAACCCTGTGCGTACCTGCCCTGGGAGTGTTTGATGGGGACGGTGTAGAGGGAACTTCACTCTGTATCTAACCCCGTGCTGTACCTGTCCTGGGAGTGTTTGATGGGGACAGTGTAGAGGGATTTTCACTCTGTGTCTCACCTCAAATGCCTGTATGTCCCAGTACCAGGGTTGAGGGGGCTTCAATTCACTTGGAGAGACTGGAGTAGCTGGGATTGTTCTCCTTAGAGCAGAGAAGGTTAAGAGAGGGTGGGGGGGGAGATTGAATCGAGGCGTTCAAAATCACGAAGGGGGGGGTGGTTTGGGGTAGAGTAGAGAGGGAGAGACTGTTTCCAGTAGTGGGAGGGTCGTTAACCAGAGGGGGACACAGATTGAAGAGAATTGGTAACAGAACCAGAGGGTGGGGGGTGGGTTTGGGTAGAGTAGAGAGGGAGAGACTGTTTCCAGTGGTGGGAGGGTCAGTAACCAGAGGGGGACACAGATTGAAGAGAATCGGTAACAGAACCAGAGGGTGGGGGGGGTGTGGGGGGGAGATGAGGAGAGTTATTTTTTATAAACACAGCCAGTTGTTGTGATCTGGAAGGCGCTGCCTGAAAGGGCAGTGGAAGCAGATTCAATAGGAACTGTCCAAAGAGGGGAGGAGGGAGTTGGATAAATACCTGAAGGGGAAAGATTAGCAGGGATATTTGGTGGCGGGTGCTGGGGGGGGTGCGGGGGGGGTTTGTTGGGAAAGAACCAGAGGGTGAGGGGACGGGGCAGGGCAGGGTAGAGTGGGGACTGACTGAATAGATCTTTCAAAAGAGCCGGCACCGGGACGACGGGCCGAATGGCTGTAACCCTCCACACTTCTCTGCTTGCAGAAGCGAGTCGCACTGCAGTTGTGAAGCCAAGGAAAAGTCAAAACTCTACGTCTTCCAGCAGGAGACAGCAGCCAGCTAATGGCCAGGCTTCGAGTGCAGGTACCTGCATATCCCCCCCTGGCTGGCGTCCACTCATCCACCCCCCCCTGCTCCCCAGCTCTGGCTCCCGCTGCCCGATCGTCACCCCCCCCCCCCCACCCACCAACCACCCCCCCCCCCCCCCCCCCCCCCCCCACCCCCCCAACGGACATGGAGGGCTGAGAAGCAAGGCCGGAATGCACAGACTGAGCTTGTGTTCCCCCGGAATTCTCGGAAGATTATTGTGAGCAATTTTGGGCCCCGTATCTCAGGAAGGATAGGGTCCAGAGGAGGTTCACGAGAACGATCCCAGGAATGAAGGGTTTAACATATGAAGAACGTACTCGATGGAGTTTAGAAGGATGAGGTGGGGGGGATCGGATTGAAACTTACAGAATACGGAAAGGCCTGGATAGAGTGGGACGTGGGGAAGATGTTTCCATTAGTAGCAGAGACTAGGACCCGAGGGCACAGCCTCAGAGTAAAGGGAAGACCTTTTAGAACAGAGATGAGGAGAAACTTCTTTAGCCAGAGAGTGGTGAATCTATGGAATTCATTGCCACAGAAGGCAGTGGAGGCCGGGTCATTGAGTGTATTTAAGACCGAGATAGATAGGTTCTTGATTGGTAAGGGGATCAAAGGTTACGGGGAGAAGGCGGGAGAACGGGGTTGAGAAACTTATCAGCCGTGATTGAATGGCGAAGCAGACTCGATGGGCTGAATGGCCTAATTTCTGCCCCTATGTCTTATGGTCTTATTAAGGGGAAGGCTCAATCCAGGTCCTCAATATGTTGGGGGGGGAACTGATAGGATCGATTGAGGGAAACCATTCCTGCAGGTTGGGCAGGGTGGGGGGTGGTGGGGGGGGTCTAGGACTTGGCTGGGAGGGGCGGGGCTGAGTGTAAAAATTCGAGCCAGACCCTTTCTAGAGTGAAATTAGAAAGCCTTTTGACAGGCAAAGCGTGGGAGAGGTTTGGAACTCTCTTCCGCAAATGGCAATCGATGCCGGGTCGATTTATTTTAGACTTGAGATTGATAGATTCTTGTTGGCCGAAGGTACAAAGTGGGATGGGGAAAGCAGGGAGCGAGGTAACGGATCAGCCGTGATCTCATTGGATGGTGGACCAGAGAGGTGTGTCCAGTTTGGGTCCCCTTACTTAAGGGAGGGGGGAACGTACTGGCATTGGGGGCCGTTCGGAGAAGGTTAGCTCGGCTGATCCCTGGGACGAAGGGGGGTTTGTCTCATGGGGAAAGGTTGAGCAGGTTGGGCCCTGGACCCATTGGGAGTTTAGGAGAACGAGAGGTGATCTTATTGAAACAGATCAGATTCTGAGAGGAGGGGGGAAGCTTGACAGGGTGGATGCTGAGAGGATGTTTCCCCCTCCCCCTCGTGGGGGGAATCTAGAACGAGGGAGGAGGGGGCACAGTTTCAGAATAAGGGGTCTCCCATTGAAGACGGAGACGAGGAGGAATTTCTTCCCTCAGGGGGTGGTCAGTCTGTGGAATTCTCTCTCCCCCCCCCCACAGAGAGCAGCGGAGGTCGGGTCAGTGAATATATTCGAGGCCGAGTTAGACGGGTTTCTGATCGACGAGGGGGTCGAGGGTTATGGGGGAGGAGGGACAGGAAAGTTAAGTTAGGGCCAGAATCAGATCAGCCATGATCATATTGAATGGGGGAGCAGGCTCGAGGGGCAGAGTGGCCTCCTCCTGCTCCTATTTCTTATGTTAACAGGCTTGTGGTTCAGTAGCCTCCTCCTGTTCCTTTAGGAGTTTATGGAGGGAATTCAGAGCTCAAGGCCCTATGCAGATGAAGGCACGGCCGCAAATGGTGCAGCGATGGGAATCGGGTGGGGGGGGGGGGGGTGGCGATGTGAGAGAGGACAGAATTGGAGGAGCGCAGATATATCGGAGGGTGATAGGGGCTGGAGGAGGTTACAGAGATAGGGAGGGTTATAGGGGCTGGAGGAGGTTACAGAGATAAGGAGGGTTGTAGGGGCTGGAAGAGGTTACAGAGATAGGGAGGGTTGTAGGGGCTGGAGGAGGTTACAGAGATAGGGAGGGGTGTAGGGGCTGGAGGAGGTTACAGAGATAAGGAGGGTTGTAGGGGCTGGAAGAGGTTACAGAGATAGGGAGGGTTGTAGGGGCTGGAGGAGGTTACAGAGATAGGGAGGGTTGTCGTGGCTGGAGGAGGTTACAGAGATAGGGAGGGTTGTAGGGGCTGAAGGAGGTTACAGAGAGAGGGAGGGTTGGAGGGGCTGGAGGAGGTTACAGAGATAGGGAGGGGTGTAGGGACTGGAGGAGGTTACAGAGATAGGGAGGGTTGTAGGGACTGGAGGAGGTTACAGAGATAGGGAGGGTGGAAGGACTGGAGGAGGTTCCAGAGATAGGGAGGGTTGTAGGGGCAGGAGGAGGTTACAGAGATAGAGAGGGTTTTAGGGGCTGGAGGAGGTGACAGAGATAGTGAGGGTTGTAGGGGCTGCAGGAGGTTAGAGAGATAGGGAGGGTTGTAGGGGTCTGGAGGAGGTGACAGATATAGGGAGGGGTGTAGGGGCTGGAGGTTTCAGAGATAGGGAGGGCTGTAGGGGCTGGAGGAGGTTACACAGATAGGGAGGGTGGTAGGGGGCTGGAGGAGTTACAGAGATTGGGAGGGTTGTAGGGGGCTGGAGGAGGTTGCAGAGATAGGGAGGGGTGTAGGGGCTCGGAGGAGGCTACAGAGATATGGTGGGTTGTAGGGGCTGGAGGAGGTTACAGAAATAGGGAGTGTTGTAGGGGGTGGAGGAGGTTACAGAGATAGGGAGGGTTGTAGGGGCTGGAGGAGGTTACAGAGATAGGGAGGGGTGTAGGGGCTGGAGGAGGTTACAGATATAGGGAGGGTTGTAGGGGGCTGGAGGAGGTTACAGAGATAGGGAGGTTTGTAGGGGCTGGAGGAGGTTACAGAGATAGGGAGGGTTGTAGGGGCTGGAGGAGGATACAGAGATAGGGAGGGTTGTAGGGGCTGGAGGAGGTTACAGAGATAGGGAGGGGTGTAGGGGCTGGAGGAGGTTATAGAGATAGGGAGGGTTGTAGGGGTCTGGAGGAAGTGACAGAGATAGGGAAGGGTGTAGGGGCTGGAGGAGATTACAGAGATAGGGAGGGTTGTAAGTGCTGGAGGAGGTTACAGAGATAGGGAGGGGTGTAGGGGCTGGAGGTGGTTACAGAGATAGGGAGGGCTGTAGGAGGTTACACAGATAGGGAGGGTGGTAGGGGGCTGGAGGAGTTACAGAGATTGGGAGGGTTGTAGGGGGCTGGAGGAGGTTACAGAGATAGGGAGGGGTGTAGGTGCTCGGAGGAGGCTACAGAGATATGAAGGGTTGTAGGGGCTGGAGGAGGTTACAGAGATAGGGAGTGTTGTAGCGGCTGGAGGAGGTTACAGAGATAGGGAGGGTTGTAGGGGCTGGAGGAGGTTACAGAGATAGGGTGGGGTGTAGGGGCTGGAGGAGGTTACAGAGATAGGGAGGGTTGTAGGGTCTGGAGGAGGATACAGAGATAGGGAGTGTTGTAGGGGCTGGAGGAGGTTACAGAGATAGGGAGGGGTGTAGGGGCTGGAGGAGGTGACAGAGATAGGGAGGGCTGTAGGGGCTGCAGGAGTTTATAGAGATAGGGAGGTTTGTAGGGGTCTGGAGGAGGTGACAGAGATATGGAGGGGTGTAGGGGCTGGAGGAGATTACAGAGATAGGGAGGGTTGTAAGTGCTGGAGGAGGATACAGAGATAGGGAGGGGTGTAGGGGCTGGAGGGGGTTACAGAGATAGGGAGGGTTGTAGGGACTGGAGGAGGTTACAGAGATAGGGAGGGTTGTAGGGGCTGGAGGAGGTTACAGAGATAGGGAGGGTTGTAGGGGCTGGAGGAGGTTACAGAGATAGGGAGGTTTGTAGGGGCTGGAGGAGGTTACAGAGATAGGGAGGGTTGTAGGGGCTGGAGTAGGTTACAGAGATAGGGAGGGTTCTAGGGGCTGGAGGAGGTGACAGAGATAGTGAGGGTTGTAGGGGCTGCAGGAGGTTATAGAGATAGGGAGGGTTGTTAGGCTAAGGGGGAGGTGACAGAGATAGGGAAGGGTGTAGGGGCTGGAGAGATTACAGAGATAGGGAGGGTTGTAATTGCTGGAGGAGGTTACAGAGATAGGGAGGGTTGTAGGTGCTGCAGGAGGTTATAGAGTTTGGGAGGGTTGTAGGGGTCTGGAGGAGGTGACAGAGATAGGGAGGCGTGTAGGGGCTGGAGGATGTTACACAGATAGGGAGGGTTGTAGGGGGTTGTAGGAGGTCACAGAGATTGGGAGTGTTGTAGGGGGCTGGAGGAGGTTACAGAGATAAGGAGGGGTGTAGGGGCTGGAGGATGTTACACAGATAGGGAGGGTTGTAGAGGGTTGGAGGATGTCACAGAGATTGGGAGGGTTGTAGGGGGCTGGAGGAGGTTACAGATATAGGAATAGGTGTAGGGTCTGGAGGAGGTTACAGAGATATGGAGGGTTGTAGGGGGCTGGAGGAGGTTACAGATATAGGAATAGGTGTAGGGTCTGGAGGAGGTTACAGAATTAGGGAGGGTTGTAGGGGCTGGAGGAGGTTAAAGAGAAAGGGAGGGTTGTAGGCGCTGAAGGAGGTTACAGAGACAGGGAGGGTTGTAGGGGGCTGGAGGAGGTTACGGAGATACGGAGTGTTGTAGGTGGCTGGAGGAGGTTACAGAGACAGGGAGGGTTGTAGGGAATGGAGGAGTTTACAGAGATAGGGTGGGGTGTGGGGCTGGAGGAGGTGACAGAGATAGGGAGGGTTGTAGGGACTGGAGGAGTTTACTGAGATAGGGAGAGGTGTAGGGGCTGGACGGGGTTACAGAGATAGGGAGGGGTGTAAGGGCTGGAGGAGGTTACAGTGATAGGGATGTCTGTAGGGACTGGAGGATGTTACAGAGATAGGGAGGTTTGTAGGGGCTGGAGGAGGTTACAGAGAAGGGGGTAGGGACTGGAGGAGGTTACAGAGATAGGGAGGGTTGTAGGGGCTGGAGGAGGTTACAGAGATAGGGAGGGTTGTAGGGGCTGGAGGAGGATACAGAGATAGGGAGGGTCGTAGGGGCTGGAGGACGTTACAGAGATAGGGAGGGTGGTAGGGACTGGAGGAGGTTACAGAGATAGGGAGGGTTGTAGGGGCTGGAGGAGGTTACAGAGATAAGGAGGGCTGTAGGTGCTGGAGTAGGTTACAGAGATAGGGAGGGTTGTAGGGGCTGGAGGAGGTTACAGAGTTAGGGAGGGTTGTAGGGGCTGGAGGAGGTTACAGAGAAAGTGAGGGTTGTAGGGGCTGGAGGAGGTTACGGAGATACGGCGGGTTGTAGGGGGCTTGAGGAGGTTACAGAGATAGGGAGGGTTGTAGGGGCTGGAGGAGGATACAGAGATAGGGAGGGTCGTAGGGGCTGGAGGAGGTTACAGAGATAGGGAGGTTTGTAGGGTCTGGAGGAGGTGACAGAGATAGTGAGGGTTGTAGGGGCTGCAGGAGGTTATAGAGATAGGGAGGGTTGTAGGGCTCTGGAGGAGGTGACAGAGATAGGGAGGGGTGTAGGGGCTGGAGGAGACTACAGAGATAGGGAGATTTGTAAGTGCTGGAGGAGGTTATAGAGATAGGGAGGGTTGTAGGTGCTGCAGGAGGTTATAGAGTTAGGGAGGGTTGTAGGGGTCTGGAGGAGGTGACAGAGATAGGGAGGCGTGCAGGGGCTGGAGGAGGTTACGGAGATAGGAAGGGCTGTAGGGGGCTGGAGGAGGTTACAGAGATAATGAGGGGTGTAGGGTCTGGAGGAGGTTACAGAGATAGGGAGGGTTGTAGGGGGCTGGAGGAGGTTACAGAGATTGGGAGGGTTGTAGGGGGCTGGAGGAGGTTACAGAGATAAGGAGGGCTGTAGGTGCTGGAGTAGGTTACAGAGATAGGGAGGGTTGTAGGGGCTGGAGGAGGTTACAGAGTTAGGGAGGGTTGTAGGGGCTGGAGGAGGTTACAGAGAAAGTGAGGGTTGTAGGGGCTGGAGGAGGTTACGGAGATACGGCGGGTTGTAGGGGGCTTGAGGAGGTTACAGAGATAGGGAGTGTTGTAGGGACTGGAGGAGGTTACAGAGATAGGGAGAGGTGTAGGGACTGGAGGATGTTACAGAGATAGGGAGGGTTGTAGGGACTGGAGGAGGTTACAGAGATAGGGAGGGGTGTAGGGACTGGAGGATGTTACAGAGATAGGGAGGGTTGTAGGAGTCTGGAGGAGGTGACAGAGATAGGGAGGGGTGCAGGGGCTGGTGGAGATTACAGAGATAGGGAGGGCTGTAAGTGCTGGAGGAGTTTACAGAGATAGGGAGGTTTCGAGGGGCTGCAGGAGGTTATAGAGATAGGGAGGGTTGTAGGGGTCTGGAGGAGGTGACAGATATAGGGAGGGGTGTAGGGGCTGGAGGTTTCAGAGATAGGGAGGGCTGTAGGGGCTGGAGGAGGTTACACAGATAGGGAGGGTGGTAGGGGGCTGGAGGAGTTACAGAGATTGGGAAGGTTGTAGGGGGCTGGAGGAGGTTACAGAGATAGGGAGGGGTGTAGAGGCTCGGAGGAGGCTACAGAGATATGGTGGGTTGTAGGGGCTGGAGGAGGTTACAGAAATAGGGAGTGTTGTAGGGGCTGGAGGAGGTTACAGAGATAGGGAGGGTTGTAGGGGCTGGAGGAGGTTACAGAGATAGGGAGGGGTGTAGGGGCTGGAGGAGGTTACAGATATAGGGAGGGTTGTAGGGGGCTGGAGGAGGTTACAGAGATAGGGAGGTTTGTAGGGCTGGAGGAGGTTACAGAGATAGGGAGGGTTGTAGGGGCTGGAGGAGGATACAGAGATAGGGAGGGTTGTAGGGGCTGGAGGAGGTTACAGAGATAGGGAGGGGTGTAGGGGCTGGAGGAGGTGACAGAGATAGGGAGGGTTGTAGGGGCTGCAGGAGGTTATAGAGATAGGGAGGGTTGTAGGGGTCCGGAGGAGGTGACAGAGATAGGGAAGGGCGTAGGGGCTGGAGGAGATTACAGAGATAGGGAGGGTTGTAAGTGCTGGAGGAGGTTACAGAGATAGGGAGGGTTGTAGGGACTGGAGGAGGTTACAGAGATAGGGAGGGTTGTAGGGACTGGAGGAGGTTACAGAGATAGGGAGGGTTGTAGGGGCTGGAGGATGTTACAGAGATAGGGAGGGTTGTAGGGGCTGGAGGAGGTTACAGAGATAGGGAGGTTTGTAGGGCTGGAGTAGGTTACAGAGATAGGGAGGGTTCTAGGGGCTGGAGGAGGTGACAGAGATAGTGAGGGTTGTAGGGGCTGCAGGAGGTTATAGAGATAGGGAGGGTTGTTAGGCTAAGGGGGAGGTGACAGAGATAGGGAAGGGTGTAGGGGCTGGAGAGATTACAGAGATAGGGAGGGTTGTAATTGCTGGAGGAGGTTACAGAGATAGGGAGGGTTGTAGGTGCTGCAGGAGGTTATAGAGTTTGGGAGGGTTGTAGGGGTCTGGAGGAGGTGACAGAGATAGGGAGGCGTGTAGGGGCTGGAGGAGGTTACGGTGATAGGGAGGGCTGTAGGGGCTGGAGGATGTTACACAGATAGGGAGGGTTGTAGGGGGTTGTAGGAGGTCACAGAGATTGGGAGTGTTGTAGGGGGCTGGAGGAGGTTACAGAGATAAGGAGGGGTGTAGGGGCTGGAGGATGTTACACAGATAGGGAGGGTTGTAGAGGGTTGGAGGATGTCACAGAGATTGGGAGGGTTGTAGGGGGCTGGAGGAGGTTACAGAGATAAGGAGGGGTGTAGGGGCTGGAGTAGGTTACAGAGATAGGGAGGGTTGTAGGGGGCTGGAGGAGGTTACAGATATAGGGAGGGTTGTAGGGGCAGGAGGAGGTTACAGAGATAGGGAGGGTTGTAGGGGCTGGAGGAGGTTAAAGAGAAAGGGAGGGTTGTAGGCGCTGAAGGAGGTTACAGAGACAGGGAGGGTTGTAGGGGGCTGGAGGAGGTTACGGAGATACGGAGTGTTGTAGGTGGCTGGAGGAGGTTACAGAGACAGGGAGGGTTGTAGGGACTGGAGGAGTTTACAGAGATAGGGTGGGGTGTGGGGCTGGAGGAGGTGACAGAGATAGGGAGGGTTGTAGGGACTGGAGGAGTTTACTGAGATAGGGAGAGGTGTAGGGGCTGGACGGGGTTACAGAGATAGGGAGGGGTGTAAGGGCTGGAGGAGGTTACAGTGATAGGGATGTCTGTAGGGACTGGAGGATGTTACAGAGATAGGGAGGTTTGTAGGGGCTGGAGGAGGTTACAGAGATAGGGAAGGGGGTAGGGACTGGAGGAGGTTACAGAGATAGGGAGGGTTGTAGGGGCTGGAGGAGGTTACAGAGATAGGGAGGGTTGTAGGGGCTGGAGGAGGATACAGAGATAGGGAGGGTCGTAGGGGCTGGAGGACGTTACAGAGATAGGGAGGGTGGTAGGGACTGGAGGAGGTTACAGAGATAGGGAGGGTTGTAGGGGCTGGAGGAGGTTACAGAGATAAGGAGGGCTGTAGGTGCTGGAGTAGGTTACAGAGATAGGGAGGGTTGTAGGGGCTGGAGGAGGTTACAGAGTTAGGGAGGGTTGTAGGGGCTGGAGGAGGTTACAGAGAAAGTGAGGGTTGTAGGGGCTGGAGGAGGTTACGGAGATACGGCGGGTTGTAGGGGGCTGCAGGAGGTTATAGAGTTTGGGAGGGTTGTAGGGGTCTGGAGGAGGTGACAGAGATAGGGAAGCGTGTAGGGGCTGGAGGAGGTTACGGTGATAGGGAGGGCTGTAGGGGCTGGAGGATGTTACACAGATAGGGAGGGTTGTAGGGGGTTGTAGGAGGTCACAGAGATTGGGAGTGTTGTAGGGGGCTGGAGGAGGTTACAGAGATAAGGAGGGGTGTAGGGGCTGGAGGATGTTACACAGATAGGGAGGGTTGTAGAGGGTTGGAGGATGTCACAGAGATTGGGAGGGTTGTAGGGGGCTGGAGGAGGTTACAGAGATAAGGAGGGGTGTAGGGGCTGGAGTAGGTTACAGAGATAGGGAGGGTTGTAGGGGGCTGGAGGAGGTTACAGATATAGGGAGGGTTGTAGGGGCAGGAGGAGGTTACAGAGATAGGGAGGGTTGTAGGGGCTGGAGGAGGTTAAAGAGAAAGGGAGGGTTGTAGGCGCTGAAGGAGGTTACAGAGACAGGGAGGGTTGTAGGGGGCTGGAGGAGGTTACGGAGATACGGAGTGTTGTAGGTGGCTGGAGGAGGTTACAGAGACAGGGAGGGTTGTAGGGACTGGAGGAGTTTACAGAGATAGGGTGGGGTGTGGGGCTGGAGGAGGTGACAGAGATAGGGAGGGTTGTAGGGACTGGAGGAGTTTCCTGAGATAGGGAGAGGTGTAGGGGCTGGACGGGGTTACAGAGATAGGGAGGGGTGTAAGGGCTGGAGGAGGTTACAGTGATAGGGATGTCTGTAGGGACTGGAGGATGTTACAGAGATAGGGAGGTTTGTAGGGGCTGGAGGAGGTTACAGAGATAGGGAGGGGGGTAGGGACTGGAGGAGGTTACAGAGATAGGGAGGGTTGTAGGGGCTGGAGGAGGTTACAGAGATAGGGAGGGTTGTAGGGGCTGGAGGAGGATACAGAGATAGGGAGGGTCGTAGGGGCTGGAGGACGTTACAGAGATAGGGAGGGTGGTAGGGACTGGAGGAGGTTACAGAGATAGGGAGGGTTGTAGGGGCTGGAGGAGGTTACAGAGATAGGGAGGGTTGTAGGGGCTGGAGGAGGTTACAGAGATAGGGAGAGTGGTAGGGGCTGGAGGAGGTTACAGAGATAGGGAGGGTTGTAGGGTCTGGAGGAGGTTACAGAGATAGTGATTGTTGTAGGGGCTGGAGGAGGTTATAGAGATAGGGAGGGTTGTAGGGCTCTGGAGGAGGTGACAGAGATAGGGAGGGGTGTAGGGGCTGGAGGAGGTTACAGAGATAGGGAGATTTGTAGGGGCTGGAGGAGGTTACAGAGATAGGGAGGGTTGTAGGTGCTGGAGGAGGTTATAGAGATAGGGAGGGTTGTAGGGGTCTGGAGGAGATTACAGAGATAGGGAGGGGTGTAGGGTTCTGGAGGACGTTACAGAGATAGGGAGGGGTGTACGGGCTGGAGGAGGTTACAGAGATAAGGAGGGGTGTAGGGCTGGAAGATTTTACAGAGATTGGGAGGGTTGTAGGGGCTGGAGGAGGTTACAGAGATAGGGAGGGTTGTAGGGGCTGGAGGAGGTGACAGAGATAGGGAGGGTTGTAGGGGCTGAGGAGGTTATAGAGATAGGGAGGGTTGTAGGGGTCCGGAGGAGGTGACAGAGATAGGGAAGGGCGTAGGGGCTGGAGGAGATTACAGAGATAGGGAGGGTTGTAAGTGGCTGGAGGAGGTTACAGAGATAGGGAGGGTTGTAGGGGACTGGAGGAGGTTACAGAGATAGGGAGGGTTGTAGGGGCTGGAGGAGGTTACAGAGATAGGGAGGGTTGTAGGGGCTGGAGGATGTTACAGAGATAGGGAGGGTTGTAGGGTCTGGAGGAGGTTACAGAGATAGGGAGGGTTGTAGGGGCTGGAGGAGCTTACAGAGATAGGGAGGGTTGTAGGGGGCTGGAGGAGGTTACAGAGATAGGGAGGGGTGTAGGGGCTGGAGGAGGTTACAAGAGATAGGGAGGTTGGAGTGCTGGAGGAGGTTACAGAGATAGGGAGGGTTGTAGGTGCTGCAGGAGGTTATAGAGTTAGGGAGGGTTGTAGGGGTCTGGAGGAGGTGACAGAGATAGGGAGGGGTGAAGGGGACTGGAGGAGGTTACAGAGATAGGGAGGGGTGTAGGGGCTGGAGGAGGTTACAGAGATAAGGAGGGGTGTAGGGTCTGGAGGAGGTTACAGAGATAGGGAGGGTTGTAGGGGGCTGGAGGAGGTTACAGAGATAGGGAGGGTTGTAGGGGGCTGGAGGAGGTTACAGAGATAGGGAGGGCTGTAGGGGCTGGAGGAGGTTACAGAGATAGGGAGGGTTGTAGGGGCTGGAGGAGGTTACAGAGATAGGGAGGGTTGTAGGGGCTGGAGGAGGTTACAGAGATAGTGAGGGTTGTAGGGGCTGGAGGAGGTTACAGAGATAGCGAGCGTTGTAGGGGCTTGAGGAGGTTACAGAGATAGGGAGGGTTGTAGGGGCTGGAGGAGGTTACAGAGATAGGGAGGGTTGTAGGGGCTGGAGGAGGTTACAGAGATAGGGAGGGTAGAAGAGCTGGAGGAGGTTACAGAGATAGGGAGGGTTGTAGGGGCTGGAGGAGGTTACAGAGATAGGGAGGGTTGTAGGGGCTGGAGGAGGTTACAGAGATAGGGAGGGTTGTAGGGGCTGGAGGAGGTTACAGAGATAGGGAGGGGTGTAGGGGCTGGAGGAGGTTACAGAGATAGGGAGGTTTGTAGGGCTGGAGGAGGTTACAGAGATAGGGAGGGTTGTAGGGGCTGGAGGAGGTTACAGAGATAGGGAGGGTTGTAGGGGTCTGGAGGAGGTTACAGAGATAGGGAGGGGTGTAGGGGCTGGAGGAGGTTACAGAGATAGGGAGGGTTGTAGGGGCTGGAGGAGGTTACAGAGATAGGGAGGGTTGTAGGGGCTGGAGGAGGTTACAGAGATAGGGAGGGTTGTAGGGGCTGGAGGAGGTTACAGAGATAGGGAGGGTTGTAGGGGCTGGAGGAGGTTACAGAGATAGGGAGGGTTGTAGGGGCTGGAGGAGGTTACAGAGATAGGGAGGGTTGTAGGGGCTGGAGGAGGTTACAGAGATAGGGAGGGTTGTAGGGGCTGGAGGAGGTTACGAGAGATAGGGGGTTGTAGGGGCTGGAGGAGGTTACAGAGATAGGGAGTGTTGTAGGGACTGGAGGAGGTTACAGAGATAGGGAGGGGTGTATGGGCTGGAGGAGGTTACAGAGATAGGGAGGGTTGTAGGGACTGGAGTAGTTTACAGAGATAGGGAGGGTTGTAGGGGCTGGAGGAGGTTACAGAGATAGGGAGGGTTGTAGGGTCTGGAGGAGGTTACGGAGATAGGGAGGGGTGTAGGGGCTGGAGGAGGAGACAGAGATAGGGAGGGTTGTAGGGGCTGGAGGAGGTATACAGAGATAGGGAGGGTGTATAGGGGCTGGAGGAGGTTACAGAGATAGGGAGGGGTTGTAGGGGCTGGAGGAGGTTACAGAGATAGGAGGGTTGTAGGCTGGAGGAGGTGACAGATATAGGGAGGGTTTGTAGGGGCTGGAGGTTTCAGAGATAGGGAGGGCTGTAGGGGCTGGAGGAGGTTACACAGATAGGGAGGGGTGTAGGGGCTGGAGGAGTTACGAGACTTGGGAGGGTTGTAGGGGCTGAGGAGGTTACAGAGATAGGGAGGTTGTAGGGGCTCGGAGGAGGCTACAGAGATATGGTGGGTTGTAGGGGCTGAGGAGGTTACAGAAATAGGGAGGTTGTAGGGGCTGGAGGAGGTTACAGAGATAGGGAGGGTTGTAGGGGCTGAGGAGGTTACAGAGATAGGCGAGGGGGTGTAGGGGCTGGAGGAGGTTACAGATATAGGGAGGGTTGTAGGGGCTGGAGGAGGTTACAGAGATAGGGAGGTTGTAGGGGCCTGGAGGAGGTTACAGAGATAGGGAGGGTTGTAGGGGCCTGGAGGAGGTTACAGAGATAGGGAGGGTTGTAGGGGCTGGAGGAGGTTACAGAGATAGGGAGGGTTGTAGGGGCTGGAGGAGGTTACAGAGATAGGGAGGGTTGTAGGGGCTGGAGGAGGTTACAGAGATAGGGAGGGGTGTAGGGGCTGGAGGAGGTTACAGAGATAGGGAGGGTGTAGGGGCTGGAGGAGGTTACAGAGATAGGGAGGGTTGTAGGGGCTGGAGGAGGTACAGAGATAGGGAGGGTTGTAGGGGCTGGAGGAGATTACAGAGATAGGGAGGGTTGTAGGTGCTGGAGGAGGTTACAGAGATAGGGAGGCTTGTCGGGCTGGAGGAGGTTACAGAGATCGGGAGGGTTGTAGGTGCTGGAGTAGGTTACAGAGATAGGGAGTGGTGTAGGGGCTGAAGGGGTTTACAGAGATAGGGAGGGTTGTAGGGGCTGGAGGAGGTTACAGAGAAAGTGAGGGTTGTAGGGGCTGGAGGAGTTTACGGAGATAGGGAGGGTTGTAGGGGGCTTGAGGAGGTTACAGATATAGGGAGGGGTTGTAGGGGTTGGAGGATGTTACAGAGATATGGGAGGGTTGTAGGGGATGGAGGAGGTTACAGAGATAGGGAGGGTTGTAGGGGCTGGAGGAGGTTACAGAGATTAGGGAGGTTGTAGCGGCTGGAGAAGGTTGCAGAGATAGGGAGGGGTGTAGGGGGCTGGAGGAGGTTACAGAGATAGGGAGGGGTGTAGGGGCTGGAGGAGGTTACAGAGATAGGGAGGGTTGTAGGGGCTGGAGGAGGTTACAGAGATAGGGAGGGTTGTAGGGGCTGGAGGAGGTTACAGAGATAGGGAGGGTGTGTTAGGGGCTGGAGGAGGTTACAGAGATAGGGAGGGTTGTAGGGGACTGGAGGAGGTTACAGAGATAGGGATGGTCGTATGGACTGGAGGAGGTTACAGAGATAGGGAGGGTCGCAGGGGCTGGAGGAGGTTACAGAGATAGGGAGGGTTGTAGGAGCTGGAGGAGGTTACAGAGATAGGGAGGGTTGTAGGGACTGGAGGAGGTGACAGAGATAGGGAGGGTAGAAGGGGCTGGAGGAGGTTCCAGAGATAGGGAGTGTTGTAGTCGCTGGAGGAGGTTACAGATATAGGGAGGTTTGTAGGGGCTGAGGAGGTTACAGAGATAGGGAGGGTTGTAGGGACTGGAGGCGCTTACAGAGATAGGGAGGGTTGTAGTGGCCGGAGGAGGTTACAGAGATAGGGAGGGTTGTAGGCGCTAGGGGAGGTTACAGAGAAAGGAAGGAGTGTAGGGGTTGGAGGAGGTTACAGAGATAGGGAGGGTTGTAGGGTCTGGAGGAGGTGACAGAGATAGGGAGGGTTGTAGGGGCTGGAGGAGGTTACAGAGATAGGGAGGGGTTGTAGGGGCTGGAGGAGGTACAGAGATAGGGAGGGTTGTAGGGGCTGAGGAGGTTACAGAGATAGGGAGGGTTGTAGGGGGCTGGAGGAGGTTACAGAGATAGGGAGGGTGTAGGGGCTGAGGAGGTTACAGAGATAGGGAGGGTTGTAGGGGCTGGAGGAGGTTACAGATAGGGAGGGTTGTAGGGGTCTGGAGGAGGTTACAGAGATAGGGAGGGTTGTAGGGGCTGGAGGAGGTTACAGAGATAGGGAGGGTTGTAGGGGCTGGAGGAGGTTACAGAGATAGGGAGGGTTGTAGGGGGCTGGAGGAGGTTACAGAGATAGGGAGGGTTGTAGGGGCTGGAGGAGGTTACAGAGATAGGGAGGGTTGTAGGGCTGGAGGAGGTTACAGAGATAGGGAGTGTTGTAGGGGCTGGAGGAGGTTACAGAGATAGGGAGGGTTGTAGGGGCTGGAGGAGGTTACAGAGATAGGGAGGGTTGTAGGGGCTGGAGGAGGTTACAGAGATAGGGAGGGTTGTAGGGGCTGGAGGAGGTTACAGAGATAGGGAGGGTTGTAGGGGCTGGAGGAGGTTACAGAGATAGGGAGGGTTTGTAGGGGCTGGAGGAGGTTACAGAGATAGGGAGGGTTGTAGGGGCTGGAGGAGGTTACAGAGATAGGGAGGGTTGTAGGGGCTGGAGGAGGTTACAGAGTTAGGGAGGGTTGTAGGGGGCTGGAGGAGGTTACAGAGATAGGGGAGGGTTGTAGGGGCTGGAGGAGGTGACAGGAGATACGGCGGGTGTAGGGGCTGGAGGAGGTTACAGAGATAGGGAGTGTTGTAGGGACTGGAGGAGGTTACAGAGATAGGGAGAGGTGTAGGAGCTGGAGGATGTTACAGAGATAGGGAGGGTTGTAGGGACTGGAGGAGGTACAGAGATAGGGAGGGGTGTAGGGGCTGGAGGAGGTTACAGAGATAGGGAGGGTTGGTAGGAGGTCTGGAGGAGGTGACAGAGATAGGGAGGGGTGCAGGGGCTGGTGGAGATTACAGAGATAGGGAGGGCTGTAAGTGCTGAGGAGTTTACAGAGATAGGGAGGTTTCGAGGGGCTGCAGGAGGTTATAGAGATAGGGAGGGTTGTAGGGGTCTGGAGGAGGTGACAGATATAGGGAGGGGTGTAGGGGCTGGAGGTTTCAGAGATAGGGAGGGCTGTAGGGGCTGGAGGAGGTTACACAGATAGGGAGGGTGGTAGGGGGCTGGAGGAGTTACAGAGATTGGGAGGTTGTAGGGGGCTGGAGGAGGTTACAGAGATAGGGAGGGGTGTAGAGGCTCGGAGGAGGCTACAGAGATATGGTGGGTTGTAGGGGCTGGAGGAGGTTACAGAAATAGGGAGTGTTGTAGGGGCTGGAGGAGGTTACAGAGATAGGGAGGGTGGTAGGGGCTGGAGGAGGTTACAGAGATAGGGAGGGGTGTAGGGGCTGGAGGAGGTTACAGATATAGGGAGGTTGTAGGGGGCTGGAGGAGGTTACAGAGATAGGGAGGTTTGTAGGGGCTGGAGGAGGTTACAGAGATAGGGAGGGTTGTAGGGGCTGGAGGAGGATACAGAGATAGGGAGGGTTGTAGGGGCTGGAGGAGGTTACAGAGATAGGGAGGGGTGTAGGGGCTGGAGGAGCTGACAGAGATAGGGAGGGTTGTAGGGGCTGCAGGAGGTTATAGAGATAGGGAGGGTTGTAGGGGTCCGGAGGAGGTGACAGAGATAGGGAAGGGCGTAGGGGCTGGAGGAGATTACAGAGATAGGGAGGGTTGTAAGTGCTGGAGGAGGTTACAGAGATAGGGAGGGTTGTAGGGACTGGAGGAGGTTACAGAGATAGGGAGGGTTGTAGGGACTGGAGGAGGTTACAGAGATAGGGAGGGTTGTAGGGGCTGGAGGATGTTACAGAGATAGGGAGGGTTGTAGGAGTCTGGAGGAGGTGACAGAGATAGGGAGGGGTGCAGGGGCTGGTGGAGATTACAGAGATAGGGAGGGCTGTAAGTGCTGGAGGAGTTTACAGAGATAGGGAGGTTTCGAGGGGCTGCAGGAGGTTATAGAGATAGGGAGGGTTGTAGGGGTCTGGAGGAGGTGACAGATATAGGGAGGGGTGTAGGGGCTGGAGGTTTCAGAGATAGGGAGGGCTGTAGGGGCTGGAGGAGGTTACACAGATAGGGAGGGTGGTAGGGGGCTGGAGGAGTTACAGAGATTGGGAGGGTTGTAGGGGGCTGGAGGAGGTTACAGAGATAGGGAGGGGTGTAGAGGCTCGGAGGAGGCTACAGAGATATGGTGGGTTGTAGGGGCTGGAGGAGGTTACAGAAATAGGGAGTGTTGTAGGGGCTGGAGGAGGTTACAGAGATAGGGAGGGTTGTAGGGGCTGGAGGAGGTTACAGAGATAGGGAGGGGTGTAGGGGCTGGAGGAGGTTACAGATATAGGGAGGGTTGTAGGGGGCTGGAGGAGGTTACAGAGATAGGGAGGTTTGTAGGGGCTGGAGGAGGTTACAGAGATAGGGAGGGTTGTAGGGGCTGGAGGAGGATACAGAGATAGGGAGGGTTGTAGGGGCTGGAGGAGGTTACAGAGATAGGGAGGGGTGTAGGGGCTGGAGGAGCTGACAGAGATAGGGAGGGTTGTAGGGGCTGCAGGAGGTTATAGAGATAGGGAGGGTTGTAGGGGTCCGGAGGAGGTGACAAAGATAGGGAAGGGCGTAGGGGCTGGAGGAGATTACAGAGATAGGGAGGGTTGTAAGTGCTGGAGGAGGTTACAGAGATAGGGAGGGTTGTAGGGACTGGAGGAGGTTACAGAGATAGGGAGGGTTGTAGGGGCTGGAGGATGTTACAGAGATAGGGAGGGTTGTAGGGTCTGGAGGAGGTTACAGAGATAGGGAGGGTTGTAGGGGCTGGAGGAGCTTACAGAGATAGGTAGGGTTGTAGGGGGCTGGAGGAGGTTACAGAGTTAGGGAGGGGTGTAGGGACTGGAGGAGGTTACAAAGATAGGGAAGGTTGTAGGGACTGGAGGAGGTTACAGAGATAGGGAGGGGTGTAGGGACTGGAGGAGGTTACAGAGATAGGGAGGGTTGTAGGGACTGGAGGAGGTGACAGAGATAGGGAGGGTTGTAGGGGGCTGGAGGAGGTTACAGAGATAGGGAGGTTTGTAGGGGCTGGAGGAGGTTACAGAGATAGGGAGGGTTGTAGGGGCTGGAGGAGGATACAGAGATAGGGAGGGTTGTAGGGGCTGGAGGAGGTTACAGAGATAGGGAGGGATGTAGGGGCTGGAGGAGCTGACAGAGATAGGGAGGGTTGTAGGGGCTGCAGGAGGTTATAGAGATAGGGAGGGTTGTAGGGGTCCGGAGGAGGTGACAGAGATAGGGAAGGGCGTAGGGGCTGGAGGAGATTACAGAGATAGGGAGGGTTGTAGGGGCTGGAGGAGGTTACAGAGATAGGGAGGGGTGTAGGGGCTGGAGGAGGTTACAGATATAGGGAGGGTTGTAGGGGGCTGGAGGAGGTTACAGAGATAGGGAGGTTTGTAGGGGCTGGAGGAGGTTACAGAGATAGGGAGGGTTGTAGGGGCTGGAGGAGGATACAGAGATAGGGAGGGTTGTAGGGGCTGGAGGAGGTTACAGAGATAGGGAGGGGTGTAGGGGCTGGAGGAGCTGACAGAGATAGGGAGGGTTGTAGGGGCTGCAGGAGGTTATAGAGATAGGGAGGGTTGTAGGGGTCCGGAGGAGGTGACAAAGATAGGGAAGGGCGTAGGGGCTGGAGGAGATTACAGAGATAGGGAGGGTTGTAAGTGCTGGAGGAGGTTACAGAGATAGGGAGGGTTGTAGGGACTGGAGGAGGTTACAGAGATAGGGAGGGTTGTAGGGGCTGGAGGATGTTACAGAGATAGGGAGGGTTGTAGGGTCTGGAGGAGGTTACAGAGATAGGGAGGGTTGTAGCGGCTGGAGGAGCTTACAGAGATAGGTAGGGTTGTAGGGGGCTGGAGGAGGTTACAGAGTTAGGGAGGGGTGTAGGGACTGGAGGAGGTTACAAAGATAGGGAAGGTTGTAGGGACTGGAGGAGGTTACAGAGATAGGGAGGGGTGTAGGGACTGGAGGAGGTTACAGAGATAGGGAGGGTTGTAGGGGCTGGAGGAGGTTACAGAGATAGGGAGGGTTGTAGGGACTGGAGGAGGTGACAGAGATAGGGAGGGTTGTAGGGGGCTGGAGGAGGTTACAGAGATAGGGAGGGTTGTAGGGGCTGGAGGAGGTTACAGAGATAGGGAGGGTTGTAGGGGCTGGAGGAGGATACAGAGATAGGGAGGGTTGTAGGGGCTGGAGGAGGTTACAGAGATAGGGAGGGATGTAGGGGCTGGAGGAGCTGACAGAGATAGGGAGGGTTGTAGGGGCTGCAGGAGGTTATAGAGATAGGGAGGGTTGTAGGGGTCCGGAGGAGGTGACAGAGATAGGGAAGGGCGTAGGGGCTGGAGGAGATTACAGAGATAGGGAGGGTTGTAAGTGCTGGAGGAGGTTACAGAGATAGGGAGGGTTGTAGGGACTGGAGGAGGTTACAGAGATAGGGAGGGTTGTAGGGGCTGGAGGATGTTACAGAGATAGGGAGGGTTGTAGGGTCTGGAGGAGGTTACAGAGATAGGGAGGGTTGTAGGGGCTGGAGGAGCTTACAGAGATAGGTAGGGTTGTAGGGGGCTGGAGGAGGTTACAGAGTTAGGGAGGGGTGTAGGGACTGGAGGAGGTTACAAAGATAGGGAAGGTTGTAGGGACTGGAGGAGGTTACAGAGATAGGGAGGGGTGTAGGGACTGGAGGAGGTTACAGAGATAGGGAGGGTTGTAGGGGCTGGAGGAGGTTACAGAGATAGGGAGGGTTGTAGGGACTGGAGGAGGTGACAGAGATAGGGAGGGTTGTAGTGGTTGGAGGAGTTTACAGAGATAGGGAGGGTTGTAGGGGCTGGAGGAGGTTACGGAGATACGGAGTGTTGTAGGTGGCTGGAGGAGGTTACAAAGACAGGGAGGGTTGTAGGGACTGGAGGAGTTTGCAGAGATAGGGAGGGGTGTGGGGCTGGAGGAGGTGACAGAGATAGGGAGGGTTGTAGGGACTGGAGGAGTTTACTGAGATAGGGAGGGGTGTAGGGGCTGGACGGGGTCACAGAGATAGGGAGGGGTGTAAGGGCTGGAGGAGGTTACAGTGATAGGGAGGTCTGTAGGTACTGGAGGAGGTTACAGAGATAGGGAGGGTTGTAGGGGCTGGAGGAGGTTACAGAGGTAAGGAGGGTTGTAGGGACTGGAGGAGGTTACAGAGATAGGGAGGGTTGTAGGGACTGGAGAAGGTTACAGAGATAGGGAGGGGGGTAGGGACTGGAGGAGGTTACAGAGATAGGGAGGGTTGTAGGGGCTGGAGGAGGTTACAGAGATAGGGAGGGTTGTAGGGGCTGGAGGAGGATACAGAGATAGGGAGGGTCGTAGGGGCTGGAGGAGGTTACAGAGATAGGGAGGTTTGTAGGGTCTGGAGGAGGTGACAGAGATAGTGAGGGTTGTAGGGGCTGCAGGAGGTTATAGAGATAGGGAGCGTTGTAGGGCTCTGGAGGAGGTGACAGAGATAGGGAGGGGTGTAGGGGCTGGAGGAGATTACAGAGATAGGGAGATTTGTAAGTGCTGGAGGAGGTTACAGAGATAGGGAGGGTTGTAGGTGCTGCAGGAGGTTATAGAGTTAGGGAGGGTTGTAGGGGTCTGGAGGAGGTGACAGAGATAGGGAGGCGTGCAGGGGCTGGAGGAGGTTACGGAGATAAGAAGGGCTGTAGGGGGCTGGAGGAGGTTACAGAGATAAGGAGGGGTGTAGGGGCTGGAGGAGGTTACAGAGATAGGGAGGGTTGTAGGGGGCTGGAGGAGGTTACACAGATAGGGAGGTTTGTAGGGGGCTGCAGGAGGTTACCGAGACAGGGAGGGTTGTAGGGACTGGAGGAGTTTACAGAGATAGGGTGGGGTGGAGTGGCTGGAGGAGGTGACAGAGATAGGGAGGGTTGTAGGGACTGGAGGAGGTTACGGAGATACGGAGGGTTGTAGGGGGCTGGAGGAGGTTACAGAGACAGGGAGGGTTGTAGGGACTGGAGGAGTTTACAGAGATAGGGTGGGGTGGAGTGGCTGGAGGAGGTGACAGAGATAGGGAGGGTTGTAGGGACTGGAGGAGTTTACAGAGATAGGGAGGCGTGTAGGGGCTGGACGGGGTTACAGAGATAGGGAGGGGTGTGGAGGGCTGGAGGAGGTTACAGTGATAGGGAGGGTTGTAGGGACTGGAGGAGGTTACAGAGATAGGGAGGGTTGTAGGGGCTGGAGGAGGTTACAGAGATACGGAAGTTTTTATGGGCTGGAGGAGGTTACAGAGATAGGGAGGGGTGTAGGGGCTGGAGGAGATTACAGAGATAGGGAGGGTTGTAAGTGCTGGAGGAGGTTACAGATATAGGGAGGGTTGTAGGGGCTGGAGGAGGTTACAGAGATAGGGAGGGTTGTAGGGGCTGGAGGAGGTTACAGAGAAAGGGAGGGTTGTAGGCGCTGAAGGAGGTTACAGAGACAGGGAGGGTTGTAGGGGGCTGGAGGAGGTTACAGAGATAGGGAGAGCTGTAGTGGCTGGAGGACGTTACAGAGATATGGAGGGTTGTAGGGGCTGGAGGAGGTTACGGAGATACGGAGGGTTGTAGGGGGCTGGAGGAGGTTACAGAGACAGGGAGGGTTGTAGGGAGTGGAGGTGTTTACAGAGATAGGGAGGGGTGTAGGGGCTGGAGGAGGTGACAGAGATAGGGAGGGTTGTAGGGACTGGAGGAGTTTACAGAGTTAGGGAGGGGTGTAGGGGCTGAACGGGGTTACAGAGATAGGGAGGGGTGTAGAGGGCTGGAGGAGGTTACAGAGATAGGGAGGGTTGTAAGTGCTGGAGGAGGTTACAGAGATAGGGAGGGTTGTAGGTGCTGCAGGAGGTTATAGAGTTCGGGAGGGTTGTAGGGGTCTGGAGGAGGTGACAGAGATAGGGAGGCGTGTAGGGCCTGGAGGAGGTTACGGAGATAGGGAGGGCTGTAGGGGCTGGAGGAGGTTACACAGATAGGGAGGGGTGTAGGGGCTGAAGAGGGTGACCGAGGCAGGGAGGGGGCGTGGAGGCTGTGGGAGGATTTGAATACCGGGATGAGACCTTTAAAACGGAGGTGTTGCCGGACTGGAAGCCACAACATAGTACAGATAGCACAGGGGGCTGGGGGGATGGGTGCGGTGGGCGGTGGGGGGGAACAGAACTCAGTGCGAGTGGGGATGGTGGTGGGGGGGGGGGGGGGCGGTGGTGCGGGGGTGTGTGTGGGGAGGGCCACAGGGCAGCGGAGCTTTGGGATGAAGCGAAGTTTACCGGAGGGTGGAAGAGGGGAGGCCGGAGAGGACAGCGTGGGAATGGTCCAGGCTGGAGGTGACCGAGGCACGGTCAGCGACGACGATGTCCCCTCCGCTCCCTGCCGGTAGCGCAGCTCGTCCACGGTGGTGAGGGTGCAAGAGATTTTGGGTGGGAGGGTAGGGGAGCCATTGCTGTGGGGGTGCAGGCGCGTCTGTCCTGTAACGTGCGTGAATGTTGTGTTTTGCTGGTCCACAGATCCCGGGATGGACGCTTCGAGACAGCGGCTGACTCTGCTCCTGAACCCATTGTCTGAGTTCTCCAGCTCCCACTGCTCCCTGTTACTTTGAGAAGGACCTCATGTATCCTCCTTCACCTTTCACCTGTGTAGCTCCACTCTCCGGCGAGTGTGTCTTGAACGAGGGGGGGGTCAGCGGGCTCTGGGGCGCAATGCGGGGCAAGTGTCTATACTGCCCTGCCCCTTTCTCTCCCTCTCCCTCTCCCTCTCTCTCTCTCGCTGCAAGATTTCCGATCTACGCTCCGAAGACTCGAAGCTCTCGCTGTTGGTCTGCCCTGCCTGGTGCTGTGTGTTTGTCGTGTCTGTGTCCCTGTCCTTGTCCGTGACTACCCTCCGTACTCCCTAAAGCAAAACAGCTTTCCAGCCTTAACAAAAACTCTCTTTTTCTTTTCGAATATCCCCGAGCACGGAAGTCGAGCGTTCTCCGCTCCTCGCTCGTTCGAGCTGTCCAATGAGGGTGGGGGGGCGAAAGCAGGGGAGGGAAACCCCATCCGCCCCATCACCTGAACCCCAATCCTCAATCCAAGCGGCAGCATCAGACAGAAGGGAAGTTTCCAAAGCGGGCGCCGTGTTAACTGTGGGGGGGGGGGGGGGCCCCCCCCACTGGTTGAGAAACTGCTGTAGGACAGCACGCGAGTTTGACACGGGTGAGGAGACGTTCTCGATCGAGGTGCTGCTCCAGATGGCCGGTGCCGCTCTAGAACGCCGCGCGGCTCTAGGTTAAGGCGCCCGCGGTGCCGAGCAGCACTCTACTCTGGATCCGCGGAGAAACCCCCACCACCCTGCTCCCACCACCCCGCTCGCCGGCAGCCCGCGTTCTGGATTGGAGTCGCGCTGAGCGAGTCAGCGCGGCGGCGGGTGTGTGTGTGTGTGTGTGTGTTTGTGTTCTAGATCAGCCCCGAATCTGTGGCGCCAAGCTCGATTCGGGGCTCTGTTCTAGAACGTGCGGCACAAGCTGGAACGGCATTTTGGATCGGTGCCCAAAGACTAAGGGGTGAACCGACCGAGGGGGGTTTAGGACGATTGAAGGATCTGATGGGGTCGGTAGGGAGAAACTCTTTCCTCTGGTTGGGGGTTGGGTCGGTTGATGGAGTCCAGAACGAGGGGGGCAGAACCTTAAAGCTGGAGCCAGGCCGTTCAGGGGTGACGTCGGGAAGCGCTTCCTCACACATCGAGGGGAGTGGGAAATCTGGAAGTCTCTCCAACCCCCCCCTCAGCCCCACAAAGAGACAGTGTGGCTGGGGGCGGGGGGGGTCAAAGGGAACTTTCGTAGCTGAAACTTATAAGACTTTTGTTGTGTGAGGGGTATTAACGGGTTGCTTGACCAGACTGGGTAGATAGAGTTAGCATACAGAGTAATAGTGGTCCGAGCGAACGAGAGGACAGAGTTAATGGCCTTCTCCTGTTCCTGTGTAACAGGCTCGAGGAGGGTGAGGAGCTGAATGGCCTCCTCCTGTTCCTGTGTAACAGGCTCGAGGAGGGTGAGGGGCTGAATGGCCTCATCCTGTTCCTGTGTATCAGATTCGAGGAGGAGGGGGGCTGAATGGCCTCCTCCTGTTCCTGTGTAACAGGCTCGAGGAGGGTGAGGGGCTGAATGGCCTCCTCCTGTTCCTGTGTCACAAGCTCGAGGAGGAGAGGGAGGGCTGAATGGCCTCCTCCTGTTCCTGTGTCACAAGCTCGAGGAGGAGAGGGAGGGCTGAATGGCCTCCTCCTGTTCCTGTGTAACGGGCTCGAGGAGGGTGAGGGGCTGAATGGCCTCCTCCTGTCCCTGTGTAACGGGCTCGAGGAGGGTGAGGGGCTGAATGGCCTCCTCCTGTTCCTGTGTAACAGGCTCGAGGAGGGTGAGGGGCTGAATAGCCTCCTCCCGCTACTTAAAGGCAAAAGAGGTTTCAACATCCGGGAATTAGGAAACAAATTGAATCTGTCACCTGACCGGCCGGGAGTCCGACGTTTGTAGGGGGGAAGCCACAGTTTGTGTGGTAGAGCCTTGACAATGCAGGACGAGGCCGCTCGGCCCACTGGGGGTCCTGCCAGCTCCTTGAAGGAGCTAACCGGTTAACTCCCAACTCGTTCCATCCCCCCCACCCCCCCCCCCAAACAAACTCCGCTCTCTCTTCCACCCCCTCCCCCTAACCCTCGCCCCCCCCCCCCCCCGGCAATTTATTTCACCTCCGCCCCCCCCCCTTACCCTTTCCAAACGAGGTTATTAATTTTGTTGGCTGGGCCTGGTGGGAAGATGGGGTTCGCCGGGGTCTTCAGCGATTATAAGGCCGGTTCCGATCAAAGTCCACCCTCGACCAGAGGGGGACGACATTCCGCTGCTCTATAACCCACCCCCCCACACCACCCCCCCCGCCACACCCCCTTTCTCTTCTTTCAAGAACCACAGGCTTCGTTCCACACACACCAACCACCCCCGCACCCCTCCCCCCCTCCCCACCTTCAGGAACGGCCCCCAGTCGTTGCCCTTTCCCTGACGGGTTTCTCGTCGAGACCACCACCTGCTTCCCCCACTTGCTTCCGTACGTTCCGAATACCACTCCTCCCTCTGTGTCCTCAGCGAGTATCATTTTATATGTTGTGTGTGTGTGCGCGTGTGTGTATATGAGCCTGTGTCTGTCGGTCCGTGCGTGCCTGTGTATACACTGCATGTAAACCTGCGTACTACTGTTCGCCTTCGAATAAATACTCCAGCCACCCGCACAGACGATAGACTTCAAAAAAAACTAATAATAATAATAAAAACAAGGTGATCTGTTTCGAGACTGTGTGTGTGTTTTTTTTTCCCTGTTCTCTCGTTTCTCCGTTGAACCTCACTCCCAACAAGGTGGCAGGAGACGGGGGGGGGGGCGGGGGTAAAGGGTGAGCGGGGGGAGAGGGGAGGGTAAAGGGTGAGGGGGTGGAGAGTGGAGGGTAAAGGGTGAGGTGGGGGGAGTTGGGGGAGGTATTTGAGGGGGGCTGGCAATCGGTCTGTGAAGCAATCCTTCAAAAAAAAAATAGTCTCTCCCCACATCGTCTGTCCCCTCACCAGTGCAGCAAGCTCCCTGATTCCCTGGTCACAGAGAGACGGAGAGAGAGAGACACACAGAGAGAGGGAGAGACACACAGAGAGAGACACACAGAGAAAGACACACAGAGAGAGGGAGAGAGACACAGAGAGAGACACACACACAGAGGGAGAGAGACACAGAGAGAGGGAGACAGACAGAGAGAGACACACACACAGAGGGAGAGAGACACAGAGAGAGGGAGAGAGACACAGAGAGAGACACACACAGAGAGGGAGAGAGACACAGAGAGAGAGACACACACACAGAGAGGGAGAGAGACACAGAGAGAGAGACACAGAGGGAGAGAGACACAGAGAGACAGACAGAGAAAGGGAGAGACAGACAGAGAGAGAGACACAGAGAGAGAGACACACAGAGAGGGAGAGAGACACAAAGAGACGCACAGAGAGAGGGAGAGACAGACAGAGAGAGAGACACACACACAGAGAAAGACACCCACAGAGAGGGAGAGAGACACAGAGAGAGAGACACACACAGAGAGAGCGACGTACAGAGAGAGGGAGAGAGACACAGAGAGAGAGACACACAGAGAGACACAGAGAGAGAGAGACACACAGAGAGAGGGAGAGAGACACAGAGAGAGACACACACAGAGAAAGGGAGAGACACACAGAGAGGGAGAGAGCCACAGAGAGAGAGACACACAGAGAGAGAGAGAGACACACAGAGAGAGAGAGACAGAGAGACAGAGAGAGACAGAGAGAGAGAGAGACACAGAGAGACAGAGAGAGAGAGATGCACACACAGACAGAGACACACAGAGAGAGGGAGAGAGACAGAGAGAGAGAGACAGAGAGACACAGAGAGACAGAGAGACACAGAGACAGAGACACACAGAGAGAGGGACAGAGACACAGAGAGAGAGAGAGACACAGAGACAGACAAGTCCATATGCAGCAAGAGGGAGGGGGACAGAAAGCAGGAGACTACAGGCCAATTGGCTTAATGTCTGTCAGAGGGAAAATGTCGGACGCTATTAATAAAGATGCTATAGCAGGGCACTTGGAAAAATTCAGGATAATCAGGCAGAGTCAACATGGCTTTGTGAAAGGGAAATCAGGTTTAACCAAGTTACCGGAGTTCTTTGGAGAAGTCACATGTGCTGTGGATTAAGGGGAACGTGTGGATGTGCTGTACTTGGATTTCCAGAAGGCATTTGATAAGGTGCCACATCAAAGGTTATTGCAGAAGATAAAAGCTCATGGTGTAAGGAGCAACACATTGGCCTGGGTAGAATATTGGCTGGCTAACGGGAAGCAGAGGGTAGGCATAAATGGGTCATTTTCGGGTTGGCAGGATGTGAGGAGTGGTGTGCCACAGGGATCAGCACTGGGACCTCAACCTTTTTACAATTTATGGGAATGGATTGGAGGAAGGGACGGAAGGTATGGCAACTACATTTGCTGATGACACAAAGGGAGGTAGGATGGTAAGCTGTGAAGAAGACACAAGGTGGATACAAAGGGATATGGATAGATTAAGGGAGTGGGCAAAGATCTGGCAAATGGACCATAATGTGGGAAAGTGTTTGCGGGATCTTGCTGTGCGTAAGTCGGCTGCCGCATTTCCTGCATCACCAATGTGAAATTGTCCACTTTGGCAGGGAGAATGAAAGAGAAGCTTATTATCTAAACGGTGAGGGATCGCACAGTTGTGAGGTACAGAGTGATCTGGGTGTCCTAGTGCATGAATCACAAAAGGTTAGTAATGCAGGTACAGCAGGTAATTAGGGAAACTAATAGGATGTTAGTGTTTATTGGGAGGGGAGTTGATTACAGATGTGGGGAGGTTATACTTCGGTTGTACAGGACACTGGTGAGACCACATCTGGAGCACTGTGTACAGCACTGGTCTCCTTACTTAAGGGAGGGTGTAAACGCGTTGGAAGCCGTTCAGAGAAGGTTTAACCAGACTGACGCCTGGAATGGGCGGGTTGTCTCATCAGGAAAGGTCGGACAGGCTGGGCTTGTATCCGCTGGAGTTTAGAAGAGTGAGAGGCAACTCGATCGAAACCTATAAGATCCTGAGGGGGGTCTCGACAGGGTGGGTGCGGAGAAGATGTTTCCTCTTGTGGGAGAATCTAGAACGGGGGGGGGTCACTGTTTAAAAATAAGGGGGTCGCCCATTTAAAACAGAGATGAGGAGAAAATTCTTCTCTCAGAGGGTGGCGAGTCTTTGGAACTCTCTTCAATGAACAAAGAGCAAAGGAAAGTACCAGCACAGGAACAGGCCCTTCGGCACTCCAAGCCTGCGCCGATCATATTGCCCATCAACTAAAACATTTTGCACTTCCAGGGTCCGTATCCCTCTATTCCCATCCTACTCATGTATTTGTCAAGCTGCCTCTTAAGCACCACTATCGTACCTGCTTCCACCACCTCCTCTGGCAGCGAATTCCAGACACTCACTACCCTCTGCATAAAAAATTTGCCCTGCGCATCTCCTCTATAGTTTTCTCCTCTCACCTTAAATCTATGTCCCCCTAGTAATTGACTCTTCCACCCTGGGAAAAAGCTTCTGACCATCTACTCTGTCCATGTCACTCATAATTTTGTAAACTTCTATCAAGTCTTCCCTCAATCTCCGTCACTCTAGCGAGAACAATCCGATATTCTCCAACCTCTCCTCATAGCTAATAATCTCCAGACCAGGCAGCATCCTGGTAAACCTCCTCTGCACCCTCTCCAACGCCTCCATATCCTTCTGGTAATGTGGTGACCAGAATTGCATACAATATTCCAAGTGTGGCCTAACCAAGGTTTTTCCTCAAAAGGCTGTATGTGTGCGTGTGTGTGTGCGGCTGTGTGTGTGTGAGGTTCTGTGTGTGTGTGTGTGGCTCTGTGTGTGTGTGTGTGTGTGTGCGGCTGTGTGTGTGTGTGGCTCTGTGTGTGTGTGTGTGGCTCTGTGTGTGTGTGTATGTGTGGCTGTATGTGTGTGTGTATGTGTGGCTGTGTGTATGTGTGTGTGTGTATGTGTGGCTGTGTGTGTGTGTATGTGCGGGTGTGTGGTTGTGGGTGTGTGGCTCTGTGTATGTAAGTGTGTGTGTGTGGCTCTGTGTGAGTGTGTGTGTGTGTGTGCGTGGCTTTGTGTATGTATGTGTGGCTGTGTGTGTGTGGCTGTGTCTGTGTGTGTGGCTCTGTGTGTGTGTGGCTGTGTGTGTGTGGCTGTGTCTGGCTCTGTGTGTGTGTGGCTGTGGGTGTGTGACTGTGTGTGTGTGTGCGTGGCTCTGTGTATGTGTGGCTCTGTGGGGGTGTGTGTGTGTGTGTGTGGCTCTATGTGCGTGTGGCTGTGTGTGTGTGCACGTGTGTGGCTCTGTGTGCATGTGTGTGGCTCTGTGTGGCTGTGTGTGGCTCTGTGTGGGTAGCTGAGTGTGTGTGTATGTGTGGCTCTGTTTGTGTGTGTGTGGCTGCGTATGGCTCTGTGTGCGTGGCTCTGTGTGCGTGGCTGTGTGTGTGTGTGTGTGTGTGTGTGTGTGTGTTTGGCTCTGTGTGTGTGTGTGTGTGTGTGTGTGTATGGCTCTGTGTGCATGTGTGTGTTTCTCTGTGTGTGTGTGTGTGTGTGTGTGTGTGGCTCTGTGTGTGTACGTGTGTGTGTGTATGTGCGTGTTTGTGTATCTGTGTGTGTGTGGCTCTGTGTGTGTACGTGTGTGTGTATATGTGCGTGTATGTGTATGTGTGTGTGTGTGTGGCTCTGTGTGTGTACGTGTGTGTGTAAGTGCGTGTGTGTGTATCTGTGTGTGTGGCTCTGTGTGTGTACATGTGTGTGTGTATGTGCGTGTGTGTGTATGTGTGTGTGTGTCTGGCTGTGTGTGTGTACGTGTGTGTGTGTATGTGTGTGTGTGTGTATCTGTGTGTGTGTGGCTCTGTGTGTGTATGTGTGTGTGTATGTGCGTGTGTGTGTATCTGTGTGTGTGTGTGGCTCTGTGTGTGTACGTGTGTGTGTGTGTATGTGCGTGTGTATGTATCTGTGTGTGTGTGGCTCTGTGTGTGTACGTGTGTGTGTGTATGTGCGTGTATGTGTATCTGTGTGTGTGTGTGGCTCTGTGTGTGTACGTGTGTGTGTAAGTGCGTGTGTGTGTATGTGTGTGGCTCTGTGTGTGTACGTGTGTGTGTGTATGTGCGTGTGTGTGTATCTGTGTGTGTGTGTGGCTCTGTGAGTGTACGTGTGTGTGTATCTGTGCGTGTGTGTGTATCTGTGTGTGTGTGTGTGTGTGGCTCTGTGTGTGTGTGCGTGTGTGTGTCTCTGTGTGTGTGTGTGTGTGTGTGGCTCTGTGTGTGTATGTGTGTGTGTGTGTGTGAGTGTCTGTGTGTGTGTGTATGTGTGTGTGTGTGTGTGTGGCTCTGTGTGTGTACGTGTGTGTGTGTGTCTGTGTGTGTACGTGTGTGTGTGTGTGTGTGTGAGTGTCTGTGTGTGTGTGTGTGGCTCTGTGTGTGTACGTATGTGTGTGTGTCTGTGTGTGTACGTGTGTGTGTGTGTGTGTGTGTGTGAGTGTCTGTGTGTGTGTGTGTGTGGCTCTGTGTGTGTACGTATGTGTGTGTGTCTGTGTGTGTACGTGTGTGTGTGTGTGTGTGTGTGTGTGTGTGCGCCATTTTATTTGCGTGTCCATTTCTTTGGGGGGTTTTGTTTCGTTCTTGGCAACACGGAGTCGCTCTCCAGACCGGCAATTATTTCCCATCTTCGGTCGATCTGTCAGAAGGTGGTGGTGGTGACCCGCCTCCTTAAGCCGCTGCAGTCCGTGTGGGAAAGGGAGACATCCCCTCCCCACCGCCCACCAACTTAGGGAGGGGGAAGGGGCGGGGGTAGGGTGTTCCAGGACATTTCCACCCGGCGACGGCGCAGGAAAGGCTCAGACTCAGTTTCCGAGGGGGAATTGTGTGCTCGGCTGGGAGGGGAGCGCGGAGGCGTTGCTGGAGGTCGCGAGTACATCACAGAAGCTCACAGTGCAGAACAGGCCCTTCGGCCCATCGAGTCTGCACCGGCATGTCAGAAACACCTGACCTATCTACCTACCGAACCCCATTTGACCATCACCTGGCCCCGTAGCCTTGAACGTTATGATGTGCAGTAGGCTCACACCAGGTAGCGTGAACAGGCCCGGTAACCTCCGCCAGCCCCCTACACTCCTCCCTATCTCTGTAACCTCCTCCAGCCCCTACACCCCTCCCTATCTCTGTAACCTCCTCCAGCCCCTACAACCCTCCCTATCTCTGTAACCTCCTCCAGCCCCTACACCCCTCCCTATCTCTGTAACCTCCTCCAGCCCCTACAACCCTCCCTATCTCTGTAACCTCCTCCAGCCCCTACAACCCTCCCTATCTCTGTAAACCCCTCCACTCCCCTACACCCCTCCCTATCTCTGTAACCTCCTCCAGCCCCTACACCCCTCCCTATCTCTGTAACCTCCTCCAGCCCCTACAACCCTCCCTATCTCTGTAACCTCCTCCAGCCCCTACAACCCTCCCTATCTCTGTAACCTCCTCCAGCCCCTACACCCCTCCCTATCTCTGTAACCTCCTCCAGCCCCTACACCCCTCCCTATCTCTGTAACCTCCTCCAGCCCCTACAACCCTCCCTATCTCTGTAACCTCCTCCAGCCCCTACAACCCTCCCTATCTCTGTAACCTCCTCCAGCCCCCTACAACCATCCCTATCTCTGTAACCTCCTCCAGCCCCTACAACCCTCCCTATCTCTGTAACCTCCTCCAGTCCCTACACCCCTCCCTATCTCTGTACCGTTCTCCAGCCCCTACACCCCTCCCTATCTCTGTAAACTCCTCCAGTACCTACACCCCTCCCTATCTCTGTAACCTCCTCCAGCCCCTACACCCCTCCCTATCTCTGTAACCTCCTCCAGCCCCTACACCCCTCCCTATCTCTGTAACCTCCTCCAGCCCCTACAACCCTCCCTATCTCTGTAACCTCCTCCAGCCCCTACAACCCTCCCTATCTCTGTAACCTCCTCCAACTCCTACAACCCTCCCTATCTCTGTAACCTCCTCCAGTCCCCTACAACCCTCCCTATCTCTGTAACCTCCTCCAGCCCCTACAACCCTCCCTATCTCTGTAACCTCCTCCAGCCCCTACAACCCTCCCTATCTCTGTAACCTCCTCCAACTCCTACAATCCTCCCTATCTCTGTAACCTCCTCCAGCATCCTACAAGCCTCCCTATCTCTGTAACCTCCTCAAGCTGTTACAACCCTCTGCTCTCCTCCAATTCCGGCCTCTACCGTCCCCCGATTCCCTTCGCTCCCCCATCGGCGGCCGTGCCTTCAGCTGCCTGGGGCCCCGAGCTCTCGAATTCCCTCCCTAAACCTCTCCGTCCATCTGTCTGTCTGTCTCTCTCTCCTCCTTTAAGACGCTCCTTAAAACCGACCTCCCAATCCACCTCATGTCAAATTTCCGGTGGTGATGTTCTTGTGAACACGTGCCTTGGCGACGTTTTACCACACTGAGGGTGCTACATAAATGCAGGTTGTATGTTACGACTGTACACAGGAGGGTTTTGCGATGAGCGGGCTCGAGGGATTGCAGACGCCATCTTCTGCTGAATCCAAGAGGCGTGTGGTGTTTGAGCTGGGCGGACAGAGGGCACAGATAGCTGGGAGAGGCCGGTGAGGAATACAAAGCAGCCCTGTCCTCCACCGTGCTGTCGGCACACCACACAAACTCATGCTCATCTCAGCAATTGATGTTCTTCACCTTGAGTCTGTGTCTGAGGGAGAGAGAGAGAGAGAGAGAGAGAGCCCTTCTCCAGTGGCTAAGAAAGATGCCCCAAGATTCAATCCCTCAAGTGCTGCGTTAGCAAAGGGGTTTATGTACTAGTTTGTGGGCAGGATCCTACACCCCAGGAGGAGGCCATTCAGCTCATCTTGCCTGTGCCGTCCCTTTGAAAGATCTATCTAATTAGTTCCCACTCTCCCCTCTCCCCACTCTTTCCCCCCACCCCCCCCCCCCACCAATGTCCCTACAAATATTCCCATTCAATAGTTATCCGATTCCCCCCCCCACTTTGGAAAGTTCCTATTGAATCTGCTTCCACCGCCCTTGCAGGCAGCGCCTTCTAGATCACAACTCGCTGTGTTTATAAAAAATAATTCTCCTCATCACCCCACCCCCCCCACCCCCCCACCCTCTGGTTCTGTTACCGATTCTCTTCAATCTGTGTCCCCTCTGGTTACTGACCCTCCCACCACTGGTAACAGTCTCTCCCTCTCTACTCTACTCCAAACCCCCTCCCTTCGTGATTTTGAACACCTCGATTCAATCTCCCCACCCCCCTCCCCCCTCCCTTACC
>NC_054507.1:28010022-28015022 GCF_017639515.1 Carcharodon carcharias | reverse complement strand
TGGAGCACTGTGCACAGTTCTGGTCTCCGTATCCCTGGGTTAGACCACACTTGGAGCACTGTGCACAGTTCCGGTCTCCGTATCCCTGGGTTAGACCACACTTGGAGCACTGTGCACAGTTCCGATCTCCATATCCCTGGGTTAGACCACATTTGGAGCACTGTGCACAGTTCTGGTCTCCGTATCCCTTGGTTAGATCACACTTGGAGCACTGTGCACAGTTCTGGTCTCTGTATCCCTGGGTTAGACCACACTTGGAGCACTGTGCACGGTTCCGGTCTCCGTATCCCTGGGTTAGCCCACACTTGGAGCACTGTGCACAGTTCTAGTCTCAATATCCCTGGGTTACACCACACTTGGAGCACTGTGCACAGTTCTGGTCTCTGTATCCCTGGGTTAGACCACACTTGGAGCATTGTGCACAGTTCTGGTCTCTGTATCCCTGCGTTATACCACACTTGGAGCACTGTGCACAGTTCAGCTCTCCAAATCCCTTGGTACGGCCACACATCAGTCCATGTCCAATATCCAGGCTTGGGCTGACAAGTGGCAAGTAACATTTCTGTTATACAAGTGCCAGGCAATGACGACCTCCAACAAGAGAGACTCTAACCATCACCCTTGACTTTCAATAGCATTACCATCACTGAATTCCCCCACTATCAACATCCTGAGGGTTACCATTGACCAGAAACTGAACTGGACCAGTCATATAAATACTGTGGCTACAAGAGCAGGTCAGAGGCTAGGAACCGTGCAATGAGTAACTCACCTCCTGACTCCCCAAAGCCTGTCCACCATCTACAAGGCATAAGTCAGGAGTGTGATGGAATACTTCCCACTTGCCTGGATGAGTGCAGCTCCCACAACACTCAAGAAGCTCGACACCATCCAGGACAAAGCAGCCCCGCTTGATGGGCATCCCATCTACAAACATTCACTCCCTTCACCACCACCGATGCACAGGGGCAGCAGTGTGTGTACCATCTACAAGATGCACTGCAACAACTCACCAAGGCTCCTTCGACAGCGCCGCCCAAACCCACGACCTCTACCATATAGAAGGAGAAGGGCAGCAGACAAATGGCAACACCACCACCTGCAAGTTCCCTTCCCAGCCACTCACCATCCTGACTTGGAAATATATCGGCCGTTCCTTCACTGTCTCCGGGTCAAAATCCTGGAACTCCCTCCCTAACAGCATCTTGGGTGTACCTACACCACACGGGACAAAATCCTGGAACTCCCTCCCTTACAGCACCGTGGGTGTACCTACACCACACGGACAAAATCCTGGAACTCCCTCCCTAACAGCACCGTGGGTGTACCTACACCACACGGGACAAAATCCTGGAACTCCCTCCCTAACAGCGCTGTGGGTGTACCTACACCACACGGGGACTGCAGCGGCTCAAGAAGACGGCTCACCCCCCCCCCACCTTCTCAAGGGGCAACTAGGGATGGGCAATAATAAATGCTGGCCCAGCCAACAACCCCCACATCCCAAGAATGAATAAAAAAAAACTTCCAGTATTGTGCACAGTTCTGTTCTCCATGCACCTTGGGTTGGACCACACTTGGAGCAGTGTGCACAGTTCTGGTGAATATCCCTCGGTTAGACCAACACTTGGAGCAGTGTGCACTGTTCTATTCTCTGTATTATAGAAAGGATATAAAGACACTGGAGAAGGGGCATGAAGGCAAACAGATGATAGCAGAACTAGCAAAGGAGGCAGTGTTTTTTTTTAAATTCATTCAGGGGGACGTGGGCTTTGCTGGCTAAGCCAGCATTTATTGCCCATCCCTAGCTGCCTTTGGATAACAACAGCATCATGTGGAATAGGTGTTGCAGAGTGATGGGAGAACCCCAGAGGGTCGGGAGAGGGGAAGCATAACCATTTTCAATTCAGGCTATTCCTGCTTGTCTTTGGGGAAGCCAGAGGACAGAGATTTCTGAGCTGATAATTAAACCAGAAGGACGCTGAGATCAATTCAAAAGGATACACCTCCCAGCGTGAGGTAACCTCGCCTCCATTAAACCGAAATAACCCGCTTCATCTTATCCGATCCAAGGGAAATTAATCTATGGAAAGCTGCAGATTGTTACAGATCCACAGGGAAAGGTCACAAGGCGAATCAGCTGAACAGCCTGCAGCTATTAATAATGCATTGTAGGTGTCGGTGGTGAGCAGGAGATTGCCAGTCCAAGCCTAATTTCTGCACTCTGACAAATTCAAAGCTAGCGATACTCAGGGAGCGTCGCACTGTTGGAGGGTCATTGCTCAAGGAGAGCCGCACTGTCGGAGGGTCAATGCTGAAGGAACGCCGCACTATTGGAGGGTCAGTGCTGATGGAGAGCCACACTGTCGGAGGGTCAGTGCTGAGGGAGCGCCGCACTGTCGGAGGGTCAGTGCTGAGGGAGAGCCGCACTGTCGGAGGGTCAGCGCTGAGGGAGAGCCGCACTGTCGGAGGTTCAGTGCTTAGGGAGAGCCGCACTGTCGGAGGGTCAGCGCTGAGGGAGCGCCGCACTGTCGGAGGATCAGCGCTGAGGGAGCGCCGCACTGTCGGAGGGTCAGCGCTGAGGGAGCGCCACACTGTCGGAGGGTCAGCGCTGATGGAGCGTCGCACTGTGGGAGGGTCAGTGCTGAGGGAGTGCCGCACTGATCCTCGTCTATGTAGATTTGGGATTATCCCTGATCCCAATCTATGTAGATTTGGGATTATCTCTGATCCCGGTCTATGTGGCTTTGGGATTATCCATGATCCTGGTCTATGCGGGTTTGGGATTATTTCTGATCCCGGTCTATATGGCTTTGGGATTATTTCTGATCCCGGTCTATGTGGCTTTGGGATTATCCCTGACCTGGTTCTATGTGGGTTTGGGATTATTTCTGATCCCGGTCTATGTGATTTGGGATTATCCCTGATCCCGGTCTATGTCGATTTGGGATTATTTCTGATCCTGGTCTATGTGGGTTTGGGATTATTTCTGATCCCGGTCTATGTGGCTTTGGGATTATCCCTGACCTGGTTCTATGTGGGTTTGGGATTATCCCTGATCCCGGTCTATGTCGATTTGGGATTATTTCTGATCCTGGTCTATGTGGGTTTGGGATTATCCCTGATCCCGGTCTATGTGGATTTGGGATTATCCCTGATCCCGGTCTATGTGGGTCTGGGATTATCCCTGATCCCAGTCTCTGTGGATTTGGGATTATTTCTGATCCCGGTCTATGTGGATTTGGGATTATCCCTGATCCCAGTCTATGTGGGTTTGGGATTATCCCTGATCCGGGCGTATGTAGATTTGGGATTATCCCTGATCCCGGTCTATGTGGGTTTGGGATTATTTCTGATCCCGGTTCTATGTGGGTTTGGGATTATTTCTGATCCCGGTCTATGTGGGTTTGGGATTATTTCTGATCCCGGTTCTATGTGGGTTTGGGATTATTTCTGATCCCGGTCTATGTGGGTTTGGGATTATTTCTGATCCCGGTCTATGTGGGTTTGGGATCATCCCTGATCCCGGTCTATGTGGGTTTGGGATTATTTCTGATCCCGGTTCTATGTGGGTTTGGGATTATTTCTGATCCCGGTCTATGTGGGTTTGGGATCATCCCTGATCCCGGTCTATGTGGGTTTGGGATTATTTCTGATCCCGGTCTATGTGGGTTTGGGATTATTTCTGATCCCGGTCTATGTGGGTTTGGGATTATTTCTGATCCCGGTCTATGTGGGTTTGGGATTATTTCTGATCCCGGTTCTATGTGGGTTTGGGATTATTTCTGATCCCGGTTCTATGTGGGTTTGGGATTATTTCTGATCCCGGTCTATGTGGGTTTGGGATTATTTCTGATCCCGGTCTATGTGGGTTTGGGATCATCCCTGATCCCGGTCTATATACTTGCATACATAATAATGTTTAATTATATATATGCCACAATAGTCTATAGGAAATGATATAGCTGCTGCTTACCTGTCTGGCTGCAGTATCGTCCTCCTCAGGGCTTCTGTGGCCGCCAGGTTGCTCAGGGCCTCACCTGGCACCTGGTCACCTTGGAAACCGAGGCGGTTGGGGCGGGGCCAGAGTGGAGAGGGGGCGTGGTCGGGATTGCACGTCACCTTCCCCCCCCCCTTCTTCACGCGCTCCGGTTACGTTGGAGGTGAGGGGGCGGGGCCCGGTGGTAGTGGGCGGGGCCGTGATTGGAAGCCACCAGCTGCGGTTACCCCGGAGACACGGTGGGGAGGCGGGGTTGGGGAGGAGAGGAGGCGGGGCCGGGTAGTGGTGGGCGGGGCCGCGATTGGGAGTCAGGTGCCTCGACAACCCGCGCCGGCCGCCCAACACGCAGAGTGGGCGCGGCCAAGGATGAAGAATCACGTGTCGACATATCACCCGTTCTGGTTACCCCGGCGACGGGGTGGGCCGGGCCGGGCCGCCAATTGGGAATAACCGGATACGTCACCACACCCGCTCCGGTTACCCTGGGGACGGGTGGGCGGGGCCGGGGGGGGGGGGGTTGCCAGCCACGTGCTTCCCCATCACCCACCTGCACCGGTCGCCCTGGAGACGGGGGGGGGGGGCGGGGCCGGCCCGGTGGTCGTCACGTGTTTCCATGATCCGCCGGTCGCCCTGGAGACAGGTGGGCGGGGAGAAAATAACACGTTGGTAACCACGTGACCCCCGCTCTACCTGTGCCGGTCGCCGTGGAGACGTGGGCGTGGTCCGGGAGGTTGGGAACACGTGACTCTCGTTTACCTGCGGCCTGCTGGCTCCAGGTGAGGCGGCGGCGGCGCTCGAGTGGCTGAGGCACCCCCTTCCCCTTCCCCCTTCCCCCTCCCCCCTGGACCATGGCCGCCACCGTCAATGCAGCCGGAGTCGTTGGGAGCAGCAGCGCCCAGGCCCTCAGCACCTCGGCCAGCAAGACCAAGACCAAGAAGAAGCACTTCGTGTCGCAGAAAGTGTCGGTGTTCAGGGCCGGCAGCCCCCTGCTCAGTGTCTT